>NC_056726.1:1884469175-1884471675 GCF_019279795.1 Protopterus annectens
TCCCATTTACAACCTGCTCCCCATACACTCTATTGCCTTCTCTACTTTCTCTAACACATCTTACCATGGCTACCTATCTGCATAGCCAGCATTCACTATCATTCCTACTACTCTCCACCCTATGCTCAATCTATCTCCTATCCTCTTACAAGGTATCTCTTGATACTCTATCCCTCCTTCCACATAAACACACATCTACAGTCACCACTCCACTTATCTCTTATCCTTTTACTTCATCAACCCCCAATTTTCAACTACCTAAATTCCACAGACTTAGACATCTCAACTATGTCTTGACTACCTATAACAAAAATAAAACTCTAACCTTACATAAACTCTACCTGGATATCAAATGTAGTAATCCTACCCTTCAAGATGGTGATATCCACCCTAACCCTGGTCCATCTCTCTCTACCCCCACAGTATATACACCCATAATCAACAACAGCTTCTTAATCGGACATCTTAATACCCAAAGCTTAAACAACAAAGTACCATACCTACATACCCTCCTTCACATACATTCATTTGATATTCTATGCCTCTCTGAAACCTGGCTAAAACCTACCACTAAAGACACTGAAATAATTCCCCAAGGCTATAACATAGTAAGACTCGATCGTCCCAAACGAAAAGGTGGTGGTGTTGCTATTCTTTTTAAAAACCACCTAAATATCACTCACCTTCCTCCCCTATCATCTCAAGATAGCAAGATAGAATCCATCATAGCCAAACTCCAATTAAATTCCAAAAAATCCATATATATCATCTGTCTGTACCTGCCTCCTGGTAACAATATTCCAATACTCGAAGATTATCTTAGTTGCTTATCAACTACTTATCCACAGGAAACCATCATTCTAGGTGACCTGAACATAGACTGGAATAGCATTAATGCAGACAATCCTTCATCCCATATTAACCTTCACGGCTTCACCCAAACCATTACCCTAACTACCAGGCTCAATAAACACACTAATCGAGAAAGCATTTTAGACTGGATACTCATAAACAGACCAAAAACTAATTACAAAGTAGGAACCTTGCCAGACGATGTTAGTGACCACTCCTTAACTTTTATAACAAGAGAAAAAACTGACTGTCCAAATCCCCACACTACTAGAAAAATACGCACCATCAAACATTTTAATCCTGACCTATTTCAAGCCGAACTCAGCGCGTGTAACTGGAACCCACTAAAACACTTCCTCTTGAAGATGCAGTACTACATTTTAACAAAATATTTCTATCCATTCTTGACACACATGCACCAGAACGTGCTATTAGAATAAAATCCAATACAGCCCCTTGGCTCTCCCATGAAACTAAAAATCTTATTCTCGCTAGGAATAAAGTCTGGGCCATCTGGAGATCCCACAGAAATAAAACAGATCTCCAACTCTTTAGACAGCATAGAAATCTAACTAAAAAAGCAGTCATAGCTGATAAAAAGAAATTCTACATTGACCTTCAACAAACCCATCTTAACAATTCTAAACTTTTCTGGTCCTCAATCAATAAACTCCTCTCACCAGGAACTTCCAAAACACCTTCCCCACTAAATGCAGACCCTGATACCCCACAGCAGACTGCAGATGCTCTTAACTCATTCTTCACTGAAACTATCCAAGCACTAGCTAAACAACTTAATGCTAACAACTTCTGTCCTCTGAGTAAACCAACCAACTCCTCTTTTAACTTTTCCCTACAGCCTATCCCCACATCACATATTCTCAGACTACTTCTTAAGCTAAAACCTTGTACCCCCTCTGCTGATAAACTCCCTTCCCTTTTTCTTCAAAAGGCTGCTAAGGTTGTTGCATATCCCATATCTATTCTTATAAATAGGACAATTAGTGAAGGAATCATCCCCAAGTATGGAAGGTATCTCATATAATCCCTCTTCACAAAGGTGGAAACTCAACCGACTACTCCAACTATAGGCCCATCGCCTCCTCTCACCGCTGTCCAAAATTATGGAAAAATGTATCCACCTTCAACTCGTACAATATCTCTCAAAACATAACATAATAGCTAACTGCCAACATGGCTTTAGACCACATCACAGTACTACCACTGCCCTACTTTCCTTTGTAGAGACTATAAACCAGAACCGTAACAACAACCTACTCTCTTGCCCTCTTCATTGACCTCTCCAAAGCATTCGATATGGTAAACCACCCCTTATTACTTAATACTCTCGAATCCATCTCATTTGATCCCCCAGCTATTAAATGGTTTAAATCTTACCTCACTGACAGAAAACAAGCTGTTCTCTGGGACAATCACATCTCATCTCTACTGCCTGTTTCCATTGGGGTTCCTCAAGGCTCTATCCTCGGCCCACTTCTTTTTTCCATCTTCATTAATGATCTTCAAACTACAATCCCTCAAGCAACCTGCATTCAATATGCAGATGATTCAACACTCATTTGCTCAGCTCCTTCTACCCCAGAACTAACCTCTCTCACCCAAAAGTATTCACTACAGTAGAAACATG
>NC_056726.1:1884476675-1884564175 GCF_019279795.1 Protopterus annectens
GCAGTTTTGTTGAAAATAAAAGACATTTTTAGTGAGAATGTGTTCCACCATGCAAAGCAATAAAGTGTTCATCCCTGGGGGGGTATAAATTGGTTTTGTTTAGCCAATACTCAAGGGCCTTAAGACCCGCCCAATGAGGGATGCTGGTGTAAAGGGAAGAAACATCCAGGGTACACATAAGCCATTCTGGGTCCAATTGAGACTCTGAGACAATCTGCAAAAATTCCGTCGTGTCCTTGATTCTTGCTCTTACACATGTTAATAATGGTTTCAATTTCTCAGTTAGAAAAACAGATAGGGGTTCAGTAAGTGACCCAATTCCGGAAACAATGGGTCTACCTGGTGGCTGATGAATGGACTTATGAATCTTAGGAAGTAAATAAAGTTGTTGTTTTGCAGGATCCTTAACTATCAAATGAGTTTTAGTTTTGTCGGAGATAATCCCGGATTCCACTGCTTGTTCCAAGAATTCATTGATTTCCAAAGCAAAACCAGGTGTGGGGTCAATCTCCATTTTCATGTAATGATGATGGTTAGATAGTTGTCTGAGACCCTCATTTACATAGTAGTCAGTGTCCATCACCACCACCGCTCCCCCTTTGTCAGCAGAAATAATAACAATATCTGTATTATTTCTGAGTTGTGTAAGTGCCAATTGTTCCTTCCTAGACATATTATGCTTCATGGTGTCCACAGAACCCAAATTAAAGTGTATGTCCTTGATAACTGCCTGCTGAAAAACAGCTACATGTTTATCCATAGGGGGGTTAAATGTGGATTTGTGGAATCTAAAATCAGATGATCTTTGAGCATTATCAGTTTGATCCTGTTGTTTGAAAAATAATTTCAAGTTAATTTTTCTACAAAAATCTATAGTGTCAGATACCAAGATACTTTCATCAATAAAAAAAAAAACAGGGATAAAACCAAGGCCTTTATTGAGTAGGGAATATTGATCATCAGTCAGGATATGTTTAGAAATGTTTAAAACATTAGTACATTGATTATTCACTTCACTATCGACATAAACAGCTCTTCTAAGTTTGTGACCCCTGTGTTTTACAGGGCAGGTAGGAAACACAGGGGTCACAAACTTAGAAGAGCTGTTTATGTCGATAGTGAAGTGAATAATCAATGTACTAATGTTTTAAACATTTCTAAACATATCCTGACTGATGATCAATATTCCCTACTCAATAAAGGCCTTGGTTTTATCCCTGTTTTTTTTTTTTTATTGATGAAAGTATCTTGGTTTCTGACACTATAGATTTTTGTAGAAAAATTAACTTGAAATTATTTTTCAAACAATAGGATCAAACTGATAATGCTCAAAGATCATCTGATTTTAGATTCCACAAATCCACATTTAACCCCCCTATGGATAAACATGTAGCTGTTTTTCAGCAGGCAGTTATCAAGGACATACACTTTAATTTGGGTTCTGTGGACACCATGAAGCATAATATGTCTAGGAAGGAACAATTGGCACTTACACAACTCAGAAATAATACAGATATTGTTATTATTTCTGCTGACAAAGGGGGAGCGGTGGTGGTGATGGACACTGACTACTATGTAAATGAGGGTCTCAGACAACTATCTAACCATCACCATTACATGAAAATGGAGATTGACCCCACACCTGGTTTTGCTTTGGAAATCAATGAATTCTTGGAACAAGCAGTGGAATCGGATTATCTCCGACAAAACTAAAACTCATTTGATAGTTAAGGATCCTGCAAAACAACAACTTTATTTACTTCCTAAGATTCATAAGTCCATTCATCAGCCACCAGGTAGACCCATTGTTTCGAATTGGGTCACTTACTGAACCCCTATCTGTTTTTCTAACTGAGAAATTGAAACCATTATTAACATGTAAGAGCAAGAATCAAGGACACGACGGAATTTTTGCAGATTGTCTCAGAGTCTCAATTGGACCCAGAATGGCTTATGTGTACCCTGGATGTTTCTTCCCTTTACACCAGCATCCTCATTGGGGGTCTTAAGGCCCTTGAGTATTGGCTAAACAAAACCAATTTATACCCCCCAGGGATGAACACTTTATTGCTTTGCATGGTGGAACACATTCTCACTAAAAATGTCTTTTATTTTCAACAAAACTGCTATTGGCAACTACAGGGCACGGCTATGGGTGCTTCTTTTGCACCCATTTATGCTGATCTTTTCATGGGCTACATTGAAGAAATGATTATATATGACCCCATGCACAACATATATCTACCAGAGATTGATATATGGAGAAGATACCTGGATGATTGTTGGCTTGTGTGGAAAGGAGGTGAGGAATACCTCCATGAATTTATACAACATTTAAATGGGATATCTGGGGCATAGAATTTACTGTGGAATACAATCTGAGTGAAATCCATTTTTTGGACGTTCACTTAACACGACAGGAAGATAATACTCTTAGAACATCAGTCCACAGAAAATTCCCACAATATAACACTCTTTTGCATGCTGACAGTTTCCACCCTAAACATATCATCAGAGACATACCCAAATCTCAATTTTTGCGGATTAAAAGGATTTGTTCATCAGTGGATGATCTCAATAATCACCAAATTGATTTGACCAAGAGATTTTTATCTAGAGGTTATCCCACACGTACTATTGAGTCAGCAGCACAATTTAGCCATGTTAAATCCAGGGATTCTCTTCTCCAATACAATACCACATCTGATAATAAGGAATCTGATCTATGTAGATTTGTTACTACTTATGGCAGGAACAGTGCCAATTTAGTAAATATAATCAATACTCATTGGAATATATTGAACTCACATCCCCTGTTGGAAGATTATCTTGAAGAACGATGTTATTTTTCTTACAGGAAAGGTAAAACCTTAGGATCATTATTTTCACATTATAAAAAAAACAGGGTTAGTGATGATACCCTAACTCAAAGGACATTAACTGGGGATAAACTTGTAGGCATTTACCCATGTGGACATTGCAGTTTTTGCAACTATATTTTCAAAACTACCAGTTTCACTAGTAGGAACACTGGACAATTATACAATATACAATTTTTTGGCAATTGCAGTTCAGACTGGATCATTTATCTTGCCACATGTACATGTCAAGCATTTTACATTGGTCAAACGTCTAGACAGTTTCGTGTTAGGATCTCTGAACATCTTGGAGATATCAGAAACAAGAGACTAATTTTACATTATATATTATATTTTGCATTATACAGACATTCCATCAAACATCCTACGGCCAAATTTACATTTACCATCATTGATCACATTATAGGCAATCGATCCTTCAAAACAGGTTGGCATGACATATTAAATGCCAAAGAAAAGAGGTGGATTATCAAACTTGGGGGGCTTTTCCCCCCTGGATTAAATGATAAATTATAATTCATAACTCGTCATCACTTGCAGTGTGCATGTGCATTTATATTTTATTTAGTTGTATAACTATTGTTTTTGCATCCTAGCTCATCATAAGATTTTGGGTTGTTATCCAATAATAGACATCTAATACCCAGATTTTTGTTTCAGGTTCATATTTGGGTATGTATACATTTTTTATGTATTTATTAATTTTGTCTATATTCTTGGATATACCAGCCAACTGTTCTATATTTATAGCTTAGATATTCATGCAACAAACTAAAAGACTTGGAATATGTTTATTTCTAACCAATACTTTGAATTCATGCTTTTGCTTTGACTTTATTTGTTTTATTATTTCAGGAAGTGATGTCATATGAATCTACTCATTAATATTATATAAGGTCATGCAGAACTGCTTTTGCATACTGCACTACTGATGAAAGCCTTGCTGCTGAAACCGGTCTAGTTTCAGTCATAATAAAACTCATTTTGGATCTTCCTTGGTGCTGGCATTTTTCTTTTTGGGTCATAGAACCCACATGGTCAGAATAGCAGGTGCCATGTCAGACTCTAAACCAGTTACAAGTGGCATCCCACAAGGCTCATTCCTGGGACCTCTCTTGTTCGGTATATATTTCTCTGAGGTACAGGCTAACATGGATGGACTATGGCTGACCAAGTTTTACAGATGACTGCAAACTGGGTGCCATAATCGACTCTCCGGCTGACACAAGCATCCTCCAAAAGCGTCTCACAGAGACGGATAACTAGTGCCAGAGCCATGGTTTAAAGCTAAATGCCAAAAAATGTATAGTCATACCCTTTGGCAAAAACAATGTGCCCACAAATTACCACATAGGCAGAAACCCATTAAGTACAGAGAAAGTTATTGGGGACCTGGGGACCCAAGTTGATAGCAATCTCTCCTTTGAAAACCACATTGCCAAAGTGGTTAGAAAGACCTTCTACATAGCCCACCTCATCACGAAGGGTTTCACATCTAGATCAAGAGAGGTAATCGTGCCCCTTTAGTCATCCCTCATCAGACCCATCATAGAATACAATGCCCCTTTTGGGATGTACCTTACCCGACACCTGCAGCAATTAGAAAGACCCCAAAAGTATCTCACCAAGAGGATCAAGGGTCACAAACAGATGTCATATGCTGCTCAGTTAAAAAAAACTCCAGCTCTACTCAGTTGCATACCGCCTACTTCGAGGCGATCTATGCCTGACATACAAAGCTATGTCAAATCCAGAATTAATGGACATGCTCCACCTCAGTAAATCTAAATCCCTTAGAGCCACACGCTCGAGGGACTTGAACCTCAGCACAGAAATAAATAGAACTTGCTGGAGGGACAGGTTCATAACCCAGAGGCTCCCTTCGCTCTGGAATAGAATTCCAGTTCATGTGAGGCAGAGCACCTCACTGAATCTCTTCAAGAAGAATCTCGATAGGTGGATGGGAGATCGTAGGTTTGTCCCAGGGATTACTCCCGTGTCACTATTAGACAGAGGCACAGTAAACTAAACCTTAAAAAGGGCACAGTATACTCAAATCAAGGGGTGGCGTAAGCCATACAGAATCGGGCTAGGCTTATAATTGCCCCAGGGCAGATAGCCTAGTATGAACCTATAAACCTATATATATATATATATATATATAAATACGTGTATATATACATATATGTGTATGGGTGTGTGTATTTATGTGTAGATATATATATATATATATATATATATATATACACACACACACATATATATTTTTATATATATGTATATATATATATAAATATATAAATATATATATATATATATATATATATATATATACAGTATATATTTGTGTGTGTGTGTGTGTGTGTGTGTGTGTGTGTGTGTGTGTGTGTATGTGTGTGTGTGTGTGTGTGTGTGTGTGTATATATATATATATATATATATATATATATAGTGTGTGTGTGCATATGTATGTATATATATATATATATATATATATATATATATATATATACACACACACACACACACACACACACACACACACACACACACACACACACACACACACACACACACAGTGGATATAAAAAGTGTACACACCCCTGTTAAGTGATATAAAAAAAATGAGACCACAATAAATCATTTAAGTCTTCGTTCATCCATGCTCCTTTTTATAGCATGCCTCTCTTTAGCTTCAAGGTTAAAGAAACATTGTCCCGGAGTGAGAAGGATGGAAAGACCCTTCCTGTTGTGGGCATACATTGTTTACCCTTCAGATGTCCTTTTCAAGGAATCATCGAAGTGGTGGGAAATGTGATTCAAAAAATCTCAAGGATTTTTCCAGGACACACGTGGAGCAACTTTCCCTAGAGGCAGAGGGCGAAACTCAAATGTTAGATGCCACCCTCATGGCAGAGCTGGCTCACAGAACCAAGGGTCCAGAGAACTGTTCTTTGGTAAACCCTTTCAGCACTCCTGAAAGGAGGCCCAATTGTCCTACTCTGAAGGTAAGCAGGGGTTGTTTGTCCCTGCATCAGAGAGCCTGGCTAGAAATAACAGCAGATACTTGACTGCAGGGGATCATTTTCAGAGGTTATGTAATACAATTTTTCCTTTGTCTTCCCAATTCAAGAAAATTCCCCAATGTTCCACCCAGTCGGTGGGAGAGAGCAGCAATTCAAATTCAAACTGGTCGAAAAAGTGTCATCCATGAGGTCCCCCCAGACAAGATAGAATCCAGAACCTACTCAAGGTTAATTTTAGAGCCAAAGAAAATAGGGGACTGGAGACCAATTCTAAATCTCAGCATTTTAAACAAATAATTTTGAATGACCAAGTTTCAGATGGTCATGGTTCAGTCCATTCTTCTGTTTTTGGGAAAGGACAATTGAATGTGTTTGATAGAGCTTCAGGATGCGTACTATCATATAAAGATGAACAGGTGATCCAGAAGGTTCTTGCACTTCTGGCTGGGAGCCAGTCACTACTAGCTCAGAGTTCTGCCCTTTCATCTCACCACAGCCCCCAGGGTGTTTTACCAAATGCATGATGGTAATAACAGCTCACTTGAGACTGCAGGGATTCCGAGTGTTTCCATACTTGGACGACTGGTCTATCTTCACCCCGACCAGGCATCAGCTCCTTATAGCAAGAGGAAAAAGTGATGCAGACATGTGCCCTACTAGGACCAACCATAAACTACAAAAACTCATATCTACAACCAAGTCAAAGTCTAGAGTTCATAGGAGCACTGCTTGACACAAAATCAACTATAGCCTCACTTCCCATCTCCAAAGTTCAAGCAATGATATCACAAATGAGAAAGATCATTTCCAGTAGCAAAATCTCAGTCTGCTTGGTCCTTCAGGCTTTGGGATCAGTGGCAGTGGCAGTAAGATTACTGCCCTTAGCCAGATTTCACACAAGAATTCTACAGTGGATGCTGGCCATACAGTGGTCAGTACTTCACCTTCCTTTATCTGCTGTGATACGACTCCCCAATATATGCAAGAGAGATCTAATATGGTGGATTCAGTCAGAACAAGTTCCACAAGGTTGTTTATTCATCCCCTCTCAGCCCAGGGCCACGAATGCTTCCCAGCTGGAGTGGGGGGCATTACCTGGGAAATACCATCCAAGGCACATGGTCCCCCAAAGAGGCCAGTTTGCATGTCAGTGTCCTAGAGTTGAGAGCAGTGCTTTTAGCATTGCAGACCTTTCAAAATGCTCTTCTTCAGGAATGATTGTGATTCAAATCGACAGCATATCAGTTGTTTGGTATATCAACAAACAAAGAGGAATCAGATCTTACCCCCTGTAGTGAGAAGTGCCCAGAGTTTGGCTCATAGGTTCACAGGTTCATAGCTGTGTACTAGGCTAATGGCCCTGGAGCCTTTACAAATCTAGCCCATAGGATTACCCTGACATTGTGCCACCTGACCTTAGTTCCGAGTGCCTCTGTCGAGCAGAGTCACTGGAGTGATCCCCAGGGTGAATTTTCTGTTTCCCATCCACTCATCAAGGTTTATCTTGAAGAAGGCCAGTGAGGTGCTCTGTTTGACATGTATAGGAAGTCTATTCCATAGCAAGGGCAGTCTCTGTGTTATGAACCTGTCCCTCCAGCATGTTCTGTTGATTGTTGTAATGAGGCTGAGGTCTCTGGAGCATGTGGTGCAGAGAGATTGGGATTTCTTTAGATGTAGTATTTCTAACAGAGCTGGATCAGACATGGATTTATATGTTAAGCAGAGATCACCTCTAAGTAGGTGATATGAGACAGAAAATAGTTGGAGTTTTTTTGAGTCTGTCCGTATATGACAAGTGTTTAAGGCCTAGGATCCTTTTTGTGAGGTACATTTCCAGCCTCTCTAGTTGTTGCAGGTGTCTAGTGAGGTACATGCCAAATGGGGCACTGTACTCAATGATTGGCCTAATAAGGGAAGAGTACAGGGAGACAATGACCTCTTTCTTCCTGGATGCAAAACCCTTAGTAATGAGATGTGCCACATAGAAGGACTTTCTGACCACAATGGCAATGTGGTGGTCAAAAGAGAGGCTGCTGTCAACCTGTGTTCCCAGATCTCTTATAACATCTTCTGTGTTCAGTGGGCTACCATCGATGTGGTAATTCAATGGAACTGGGCTTTTCCCAAAGGAGATGACACATTTTTGGCATTGAGCTGAAGGCCATGGTTCTGACACCAGTCGCTGGTCTCAGTGAGGCCTTTCTGTAGGATGTTAACATCACTTGGGGAGTTAATAAAAGCTCCCAACTTGCAATCGTCTGTGAACTTTGTGTTGGCATGGACTTCAGAGAAGTAGATACCAAACAGGAGAGGACCCAAGACCGAACCCTTCAATCTTTTCCAACCACTTTCTTCTAGCAGCATACATTCTAGGAAAGTTCAGTGTGTTAGCAGACAAACTGTGCAGGTACATTCTACTACCTCTCGAATGGTCCCTCAATGAGAACGTGGCAGAATTGATTTTCCGACAGTGGGGCCAGCCATGCTGCGATTTCTTCATATCTCCCCTGAACAACAAGTGCAGCAGCTACTTTGCCCTAACACCCCCACAGGGGGAATCACTGATGGATGCTGTTCTCCACGATTGGCCCCCAGTCTGCTTTATGGTTATCCCCCAATTTCTTTGATCCCAAAATTCCTTTTCTGTTTTGTTGTTCCTACAGAGAGCTGCCAGGTTGAAGAGCAGAGTCATCATCGTTTCACCTTATTGGCCTCAAAAGATTTGGTTCCCCTTCCTGTGACCTCATTTAACTCATCAACACTGGATTCTCGACCCAACTCCAAATGTGCTGTCTCACCCAACAGGCATGATACAGTGTATATAAAAAGTGTACACACCCCTGTTAAAATGCCAGGTTTTTGTGATATAAAAACTGAGACTACAATAAATCATTTCAAAACTTTTCCCACCTTTAATGTGACCTATAACCTGTACAATTCAATTGAAAAACAAACAAATCTGTTAGGGGAAAAAATATTAAAAAATGTACAATAAGCTATTTGCATAAGTGTGCACACCCTTAAACTAATACTTTGTTGAAGAACCTTTTGATTTAATTACAGCATTCAATTTTCATGGGTAGGAGTCTATCAACATGGCTTATCTTGACTTGGCAATATTTGCCCACTCTTCCTTGCAAAAGCACTTAAAATCTCAGACTGTGAGGGCATCTCTTGTGCACGGCCCTCTTCAGGTCACCCCACAAATTTTCTATTGGATTTAGGTCTGGGCTCTGGCTGGGCCATTCCAATACTTTAATTTTCATCTGGTGAAGCCATTCTTTTTTTGATTTGTATGTATGCTTAGGGTCATTGTCGTGTTGAAAGGTGAAATTCCTCTTCATCTTCAGCTTTCTAGCAGATGCCTGAAGGTTTTTGGCCAAAAGTGACTGGTATTTGGAACTGTTCATAATTCCCTCCACCTTGACTAAAGCCCCAGTTCCAGCTGAAGAAAAGCAACCCTAAAGCATGATACTGTCACCACCATGCTTCACTGTGGGGATGGTGTTCTTTTGGTGATGCAAAGTGTTGTTTTTGCGCCAAAGGTACCTTTTGGAATTGTGGCAAAAAAGTTCAACCTTGGTCTCATCAGACCATAACACATATTCACAGATGGCTTTGGGAGTCTTGATGTATCGTTTTGCAAATTTTAGCCAGGCCTGGATGTTATTCTGTGTAAGAAAATTCTTCTGTCTTGCAACCCTACCCCATAGTCCAGACATATGGAGAATGCAGGAGATTGTTATCACATGAAGTACACAACCAGTACTTGCAAGAAATTCCTGCAGCTCCTTCAGTGTTGCTGTAGGTCTCTTGGCAGCCTTCCTGGCCAGTTTTTGTCTTGTCTTTTCATCAATTTTGGAGGGATGTCCAGTTCTTCGCAATGTCACTGTTGTCCCATATTTTCTCCACTTTTTGATGACTGTCTTCACTGTATTCCATGGTATATCTATATCTGTCAATATATATATTTTTATATATATATATATATATATATATATATATATATATATATATATATATATGTACACATATCCAATGCTGTGGACATTTTTTTGTATCCCTCTCCTGACTGATACCTTTCAACAATGAGATCTCGTTGATGCTTTTTAAGCTCTCTGTGAGCCATGGCTTTTTGCTGTAGCAGGCAACTGAGTAAATGTCAGGAAAATCCTACAAGGACTGCTGAACTTTATTTGGGGTTAATCAGAGTCTCTTTAATTGATGGCAGGTGTGTACTCAAGAAGACTGAATGTTGTAATTAAATCAAAAGGTATTTCATCAAAGTATTAGTTTAAGGGTGTGCACACTTATGCAACCAGTTTATTATACATTTTTAATTTTTTTATATTTTTCCCCTACCAGATTTGTTTGTTTTTCAATTGAATTGTACAGGTTTTAGGTCACATTAAAGGTGGGAAAAGTTTTGAAATGATTTATTGTGGTGTCATTTTTTTATATCACAAAAATCTGGCATTTTAACAGGGGTACACACACTTTTTATATCCACTGTATCTATATCTATATATGTATCTCTATCTATCTATCTATATATCTGTCAATATATATATATATATATATATATATATATATATATTTCTATATAATATATGTCAATATATATATCTATATATATATATATATATATATATATATATATATATATATATATATATATATATCATCATCATCTTCTTTTGGCTGTTCCCGTTTAGGGGTCGCCACAGCAGATCACCTGTTTCCATTTCTTCCTGTCCTCTGAATCTTGCTCTGTCACACCAACCACCTGCATGTCCTCTCTCACCACATCCATAAACCTTATCTTAGGCCTTCCTCTTTTCCTGTTACCTGGTAGCTGCTTCATCCTTAGCATCATATATATATATATATATCTGTCAATATATATATGTATGTATATATATATATATATATATATATATATATATATATATATATATATATATACACACACACACACACATACACACATATATATATATATATATATATATATATATATATATATATATAGCTGTTATATAGCTGTCAATATATATATATATATATATATATATATATATATATATATATATATATATATATATATATATATATATATGGTTCCCTATCAGAAGCCTGAAACACTATAAGCTTGAAAATCAAAATCCTGAAACCAAAAGCCAGAAAATTCAAAATCCCGAAAACCCAAAATCCTGAAACTCAAAATCCTGAAAACACAAATAATGCTAATATGTCACTATAAAGACACTAATATCTACCGACTGACCCTGACCCTAACCCTAACCCTAAGGTCCGTCACTATCGCACACTCACCTGACCCGCGCCCTAACCCTAACTCACTTAAACCGCCCCTAACCCCAATATTTGTCACTATTGCATACATGCCTAACCTGCGCCCTAACCCTAACTCACTTAAACCGCCCCTAACCCTAACATAAAACCAACCGCACACTTACCTGAACCCAACGCATGACCTAACACCACAGGGCTAACAATAGCAAAGGCAGAATGACGTCATTATGTCCATTTTGTGTTTTCAGGATTTTGAGTTTCAGGATTTTGGGTTTTCGGGATTTTGAATTTTCAGGCTTTTGGTTTCAGGATTTTGATTTTCAAGCTTATAGTGTTTCAGGCTTCTGATAGGGAACCATATATATATATATATATATATATATATATATATATATATATATATATATATATATACATATGTATGTATATATATATATATATATATATATATATATATATATATATATATATATATATACACACACACACACACACACACACACACACACACACACATCCTATACAGACACACAAATATCTGCATAAAACGGGTTGACTGTCCAAGTAATACGTATAGGTAGTTGTGTTAAATTAGTTCATGTCCCTCTACTTGTGCTCTCCAAAAACTATTATTTTAAAGCACTTTTTCTAGTTTCTGTTAATGAAGTGAAGAGCTTTGTTAGATTTCACTATGCTTGCAGGGACTAATGTGGTATTTATACTATTGATCAGACACATCAAAATAATAACAGTTCAAACTGACAGGAAATTAATTCTCACATACCAAATATAAGTAAGTTACAATGCAAAAGTAAAAATCAAAAGTCAAACCTAAACTATATCAAACTAACAAAATATACAATTAACATCTAGTACTAAAGTTAAAAAAATGAAAATTAAACTCACGCATAGACATGAAATACTATAGCTATATTTAAAAAAATATACTGTTGTCTTTTGGGGTGATATAATCTTGATACAAGTGAAGTTTTTTTCATAAAGACTCCTCAGGGGTGACCTCTGTTTGGCATATAAAGCAATCTCAAACCCCGCTTTGATGACACTGCTGCATATCCGCAAGTCAAGCTCCACTCGAGCAACCAGTACAGGCAACCTCAACCTGGTCTGTGATATCAATAGGACTTGTTGGCGGGACAGATTTGTGTCCTAGAGATTCCCTCATCTGTGGAATAGACTCCCTCTCCACGTCAAGCAGAGTATCTCATTATCCCTTTTTAAGTGCAACCTGGATAACAGAATGGGAAACAGAAAATTCACCCCTGGGGTTCCACCTGTATCCTTGCTAGACAGGGGCTTTGGGTGCTGACTTGTCTAAACATGGGCCAAACTCTTGGCTAGGCTTATAAGTGCCTCAGGGCCAATAGCCTAGTAACCTCCTATGATAACATCCTATGATCCTATAAACGCTACTATGATCCAGTTTCTTTAACTTAAAAATTCTCTTAATTGAGCATGTCCAATTGAGTATAAGCTTTAGTAACTAGAGAAGATTTCATTCAAGTGGTCTACTACTTTATCTAATCGCATATGGCCAAAAAATGATCTAATCACAGTGGATTAATAATAGTTTTTAGTATATTTTACCAGTTAAAACTCTGATTATAAGAACACTGAGCTGCGGATTCAAACTTCGTGTAGGCTTTACATTAAATCTACTTGGAGTTTACATGTTACTGTGATAAGCAGCAGTGTTAATCACATATTTCTGCTGCTCGTTGTGCTTACAGAAATACAAGTAAGGTTTCCTGGCTGGTGACCATGTTGCCAGCCAGGACACCATGCAGAGCAGCATGAGCACAAAAGAAGTAGCATTCAAAGTATTCCTACAGGCAAATCAGATCTATATATCACTTTGTTGAATAGTCTATTCATCGAACCACTATTAATCAAACTCACTTAAGCAAAAGCTCATTTCAGCGAACAATCAATCCAGCAAAAATTCTCCAAGGGAAAGAAACTAATGGGCCTGCTACTGACCATAACAAACACTACACAATTTAAAACTCAGCAAAGTGAGGCGCTTTGCACCTCCCACACCCTCAACTAAATAGACCAACTCCAAGATTGTACTACAGTGGGGAAAAGGGCAAATTCCTGATGAAGGCCAACTACTTCCTTTCCCTGAGAAAAAAAATTGCTGTAATGATCGTTCGCTGAAATGACCTTTTATTTTATGACTTTGTATTTCTCTGTATGTAAGACACTTCAGTCACGCTGAGAGAAGAAGGGAGCCACTTTTGAGATTTTAAGTATTTTTTCTCTGTTTATTTGCTAAGTTTTTCTGCATAGCTGCCTAGCTTGAGCATTTTCTGGCTTGTTAAACTTGATTTCTGTATTAGTAGCTGTATTTAGAGCACAACCAAAAGCTGTTTGCTGAATTTCCTGTTTGCACTTAATTTTAAATCGTTTTTTTCTTAAAACTTGCATATTTTCTGTCCTTGACCTAGCACTCTTGTGTGGGGTCATTTACTGCACTGTTATAACTTGATATTACTTGTGAACCTCTGCTATCTCTGTAAAAACAAAAACAAAAAAAAAATCTTGCTTTTTCCCACTTTTCTGAGAGTTAAAAAGTTCAGTTACAGGCTTGCTGTTCCTGAACTGTTTGAAAGTTTCTGTGAGGCCATTTTGCTTGGGCTGAAGGAGGGTCTCTGTGTTTATCAGTGGGAGTGACTAACATTGAGCAGCTTCCCTGCCCCGGAGAGGTGGTTACTGACTTGAAACTGTAGTTTTATTGGCCACTAGGGGTCATTTCCATAACTCCTTCATCTTCCTCTCTTAAAACCTAGTTGCCTCGTGGTTTGAGCGTCTTTTCAGGCTTGTTGGCTGTTGGTGAAGCACCCTCCAAGAGGAAAAAACGCTGAGAGAAGAAGGAGCCACTTTGAGATTTTAAGTATTTTTTCTCTGTTTATTTGCTAAGTTTTTCTGCATAGCTGCCTAGCTTGAGCATTTTCTGGCTTGTTAAACTTGATTTCTGTATTAGTAGCTGTATTTAGAGCACAACCAAAAGCTGTTTGCTGAATTTCCTGTTTGCACTTAATTTTAAATCGTTTTTCTTAAAACTTGCATATTTTCTGTCCTTGACCTAGCACTCTTGTGTGGGGTCATTTACTGCACTGTTATAACTTGATATTACTTGTGAACCTCTGCTATCTCTGTAAAAACAAAAACAAAAAAAAATCTTGCTTTTTCCCACTTTTCTGAGAGTTAAAAAGTTCAGTTACAGGCTTGCTGTTCCTGAACTGTTTGAAAGTTTCTGTGAGGCCATTTTGCTTGGGCTGAAGGAGGGTCTCTGTGTTTATCAGTGGGAGTGACTAACATTGAGCAGCTTCCCTGCCCCGGAGAGGTGGTTACTGACTTGAAACTGTAGTTTTATTGGCCACTAGGGGTCATTTCCATAACTCCTTCATTTGTCCTCGGAGGAGTGGTTTAGGGCAGTGACTTGTGGTTTGTTGGCCAATTTGGGTCATTTCCTGTCTTATCCAGCCCCCTGCTATAAAGCACGCTTTAGCGATTTAGCCGATTTAGCGGAGTTGCTACTGTTGCACACTAGGGCAGCGCCGGTTAAGCAGGTTTAAACTATTCGGGCTACCTAAAGTCCACTCTTCAAATTTTCCCTTAAAACTACCTTCCTCGAACTATACTACTGATCTAATCAGCGTATCCTATAATTAAAAAGATCATCTCTACTTGACTCCAAGTAGACTATTCTCTATCTGTTAAACGTAGCACTTGCTCCTACAGTACTTATTACCTTGATACGGCACTCTTGTCATAGATAGTACCCCAAAAGGCAACCCCCATTTCTCGGTCACCCACGTCCCCGGAATCTTTTTAAAGTTTTTTGTCTATTCCTTCTAGCATGTCGAGGGATCAGTTGCTAGTGTCCTCTCCTGCTCAGCTGGTGAACCTGGGAATATTGAGGCAATGTTACAATTGCCTCATGTACACAGACAACCCTCTCCTCCTCCCACAAAACACAAATACATGCGAGAGATGCAACTACACGGCCAAACTGGAGGCTGAGCTCTCTCAACATAGGACTGGCAAGACCAGTCAGGAGGAGAAGGTTACCACACACACTATAGACCCAGTCTCACATATTACCATTACAACCTCAAATCATACACATAAACACACAAAGACATACTGGAGGCTCTGATCAAAAATCTACCAAAACAGCAGAGGCCACCAAAGCAGACACCCAAACAACCACCACCTCAGAACACAACACCTGCAACACATAGACCTCACAGTCAGAGTGTCAAACAGTCACAGCCCTTAAGGCCAAACACAATGCCAGACACACTAGTCATTGGTGACTCCATAGTCAGACACACTGGCGTCCGCTCACCAGACTGAGTAAGGAGAAGGTCACAGTAAGCTGCCTGTCGGGCGCTAGAATCCGCCACATAACGCAAGCACTCAGGTCTCTCAACAGCAGGTACAAATATGATTCAGTCATTGTCCACGCTGGTGTAAACGACCTGAGACGTACCTCCTTGGACTACATGAAAAGAGACATTGAGGAGCTCTCTGATTATGTAGCCCAGACAGGTATGACCCTGACCTTGAGCAGTATCCTACCTTCACCAAGAATGATGCCACAATACAGAGATAAGATGATCAGCTTTAACAATTGGCTTAAACACTGGTGTCATTCAAAGGGGATCCAGTGTCTGTCTGCCTGGGATGACATGCTGGACAAGCCACGCTGCTTCAAGGACGGCTTGCACCTGTCACCCTGGGATTCGGATATTGGCAAAGGCTCTTGCCACCCCATAGTGCCTTTTTAGGCAAGGCTCAAATTCTAAACCTACCACCCTAGAACACAAAAAGGAAAAAACTAAGGGTAATGCTGCTCAATGCCAGAAGTCTAAATCTCAAAATGCACGCACTCGAGGCCCTTCTCAGTATGGAGAACATCGATGTCTGTGCTGTGACAGAAACCTGGTTCAAGCCTCCTGAGAGCACCCCGGCGCTATCAGGTTTTACCTCATATCATGCGTTCCGGCCCCAAAATCTGGACAATACCAAGAAAGGAGGGGTATCCATATTCATCAAGGACACCCACACCTCAAGACTGGTGGCAACGCACGATGCATCGGAGACCATCCAGGTGCAATTAACCATAGGCAAGACTGCTCTGCAAATTGTAGCATGTTACAGGCCACCCTCACAAACTCAGGAACCTCAAATGGCCTTCCTGAAAACACTAGAGGGATAAATGTATCACCAAACACCATCATACTAGGTGACTTCAATTACCCTAATATAGACTGGGAACACTACTCAAGCCCAAACACCCTAGCCCAAAAGTTCCTGGAATTCATAAACTCAAATGCCATGGAACAACTAGTCACCATCCCCACAAGAGGAGATAACATACTTGATCTCATCATCACGAACATGGGAGCACAATGTTCAACACCGGAGGTGTAGCCTACAGTGGTGAGACCAGACCACAAACTAATCGCGCTGGAGGTCGTCATCCCACCGCCACCTGAAATAAAAAAGACCACAGTAAAGAACTTCTCAAAACCCGACTTCACACTTCTAAAGACTAGTGTGGTCTCCTTTAAGGCCCCCGAGCCGCGGAAAACAGTACTCAAGCCGCTGAATCACTTACAAATGCCTTCTACCAGCACCTGCAGGACTGCATGGATAAGGCAATCCCAAGCAAAACAAAGACTCTTTGTACCAAAGGCAAGCATCCAGTCTGGTGGACCCCAGCCATAAACAAACTCTACAACAAAAGGAGGAAGCTACTACAAGATAGAGCAAAATCCTTAAAAGGTAAGACACCCTTGATCACTATAAGTAAAAACTAAGAGCTCTCATAAAATCATCCAAAGCAAATTTCGAGAGAAAAATAGCTAAAGACTCAAAAGACAATCATAAGGCCTTCTTTAGCTATGTTAGAAACCTGGGAGGAAACTCCCAGATATGCTCAGAGCTAGTTCAAAATGATGTGAAGATTACTGATCCTACAGACATTGCCAACATACTGGCTGACAGGTTCAGTGCAAACTTCTCCCCTCCCCAAAAGGAGAGATATCTATACCAAAGCGATTGCAGCCCCCAAACATCTCCAGCGCCCAAGTGAGAACTGCTCTCTCCAAAGCAAAAACACAGCATCCATGGGACCTGATGGTGTCCCCGGCTGTGTGCTCCATGAACTCAATGAGGAATTAAACCCACAGCTAGGACAGCTGTTTAATCAAAGTCTTACCTCTGGATACGTACCCAGGAGTGGCGCACTGCAACTGTGGTACCACTTCACAAAGGCGGTGCCTCCACCGACCCTGGAAATTACCGGCCCATTAGCTTGACAAGCCTTATCTGCAAAGCCATGGAGAGGATCATAATGGACCTCATAAATAAAGACATAGGGAATTTGCAGACTTTGGATCCAACCCAGTTTGGCTTTGTCAAAGGCAGATCATGCCTTTTAAACTTGGTTGACTTTTTGAAACAGTCACCAAAGCCATTGATGAGGGAAAGGCAGTCCATACAGCCTACCTCGATCTGGCTAAGGCCTTCGATACAATACCCCATTCGGGTATCATTGAAAAACTCATCAGCTTAAATGTCAACCCATACATCACAAGATGGGTTGCAAACTGGCTGAGTGACAGAACCCACAGGGTCAGAGCTGCTGGCGCCATGTCAGACTCAAAGCCTGTCACAAGTGGTGTCCCACAGGGCTCAGTCCTGGGCCCACTCTTGTTTGGCATCTACTTTTCCAGTACAAGCAAACACAGGAGGGTTATGGCTGACAAAGTTTGCAGATGACTGCAAACTGGGCCATAGTAGAAAACACATCTGACACAGATATCCTTCAGAAGGGTCTCACAGAAACGGATAACTGGTGCCAGAGCCACGGCCTAAAGTTAAATGCCAAAAATGCATAGTCATACCCTTCGGGAAAAACAAGGTTACCCCTAGCTACCAAATAGGTGGCAATCCACTGAGCACAGAAGAAGTTATCAGGGACCTGGGGACCCAGGTTGATAGTAGTCTGTCATTCGACACCCATGTAGCTAAAGTAGTTAGGAAGACCTTCTACATTGCCCACCTTATCATGAAGGGATTCTCATCTAGATCAAGGGAGGTCATAGTCTCCCTTTACTCATCACTCATCAGACCAATGATTGAGTACAATGCCCCATTCGAATGTATCTGACCCGACACTTGCAGCAGCTGGAGAGGCCACAAAGTTCCTCACCAAAAGGATAAAGGGTCTCAAAAATCTGTCCTATGCTGCCCGACTGAAAGAACTCCAGCTCTATTCAGTCGCTTACCGCTTGCTCAGAGGTGACCTTTGCCTAACATACAAGGCCATGTCAAACCCAGATTTGATGAATATGCTTCACCTCAAAAATCTAGATCCATCAGAGCCACAAGGCGGGAGACTTAAACCTTGACACGGCTATTAATAGGGCGTGCTGGAGGGATAGATTCATCACCCAAAGACTCCCTATGCTGTGGAACAAAATCCCGGTACATGTGAGGCAGAGCACCTCGCTGGCCTTGTTCAAGAGAAATCTTGACCAATGGATGGGAGATCGCAGATATACCCCAGGGATTACCTCAGTGTCACTGCTCGACAGAGGCACAGAAAAATAATGGGTATAGTTCCCCATACTAAAGGGGTGGCCTAAGCCACAAAACGATGGGCTAGGCTTGTAAATGCCCTCGGGCAGATAGCCTAGTATGAACCTATGAACCTATGAACCTATGCAGCAATTTCAATTATCAACACTAATTTTGTCATCTTTCTCTGGACTACTATATCTGGTTTTAAAATAAATGTAGTAAAACGAAGGTGCTGTGTCGGCAGTAAGGCAATAAAACTTTAATAAACAAAAATAAAAATAAACACAACGGTAAGTGCTTTCGTAGACAGGTCTATGTCAATTATTTGACTGCTTAAAATGTTGTACATTATATGGTCGAGACCATATGTTCGACATTTCAAGTGTTCGAATGTTGACTTTTAACGGCACCGTACTGTGTAGAATGGGAGAATTTCCCTTTTCTGTACTGAAGTGCGGTCTCGGAGTTGGTATATTTAAGTAGGGGGGTGTGGGGGGTGTTGGGGGGGCTTGCCCCCCTGCTCGCACTGTTAATGTATGTTTTTCTTTTTTTTTTCTTTTTTTTTTTTTAAATTAGATATTCGAACTTCCAAATATTGAGCATATGGTCTCGACCATATGGTATTCAACATTTTGGAAGTTTGAATATTTGACATAGACCCTCATAGAGAAAACTGTACTTCATCAGACCATATAAAAAATTGCTATATAGAAACAGTTAAATACCAATTCCAATCCATTTTAAAACAATAGCATAAAAGAATAAAACCACATGACAACTTTCAAAAATAAGATAAATAAGGTCTCTGTTTCTTTAGTTTAGGTCTTAAAGAGACCATATAATTTAAACCCCCATCCTTGTCTGCCTGTAAATGCAGAATCCAGAATAACTCTCTATTCTCAGTCTCATTACAAACATCACCCAACCTACCATTATTATTCAACATTTCTATAACATTAAACCTAAAACATGATTTTGTGTAGGATCCAAAACATACTTAGCTGAGGAATTATTAGCATTATTTTGTTTTATGTTCCTCATATGTTCTCTTATTCTTTCCATCAATGTACAATTAATTTTACCTGCATACAGTTTTATAGCACACACTGTGCTGAGTAGACCAAATTTTTTGATTTACAAGTTGCGACAATACTAAATGTTGTGTTATGGGTAATCAGATGTACAAAGTTATTATCACTATCTATCAAAAACAGCAAACATTAAATTTCTTTACATGGAAACATTCCAAACCTGGTAACTAAATGGTCCATGTTATCACTGTAACACAATAGTCTCTTCAATTACTTTTTTTCTTGAAAGTAAATGTAGGACTAGTACCTATCATACTATTAATCTGTTGATCCAATATTAAAATATTCCAATACTTCCTAATGACCTAGCATACAGACCTAATATTTCTATAATAAAACAGATATATAGGGGGTGCTTTTATAACTACATTCTCATCCTTATTTCGAGTATATTGTTGTGTGTTAAAGAAATATGGGATAGCTCTTTCAGTTCTAAGACTCATTATATATTTTAACCCTTGTTCTATTTCTTTAATACTACAGCCTCTTGCTAATAATTCATTCCTCATAAAATTGATCTCTCCTAGGAATGTTTCATCCTGATTATTCAAACGTGATATTCTCATAGCTTGCCCATTATCAATATTCTTTTATATATGAGGCGGATGAAGACTATTACAATGTAAAACATGATTTCTGTAGCATCTTTTCCTGTGCCAAATAGTGATAATTTCATATGCATCATTTCTTTCTAATTTTATATCTAGGTACTCTATAGCTGCCCTAGAAACGTTACTGGTAAACTTCAAGGAATGTGTAGCATTATGTAAATAACTAATAAAGATGTCAAGTTGGTCTTCGTCCCACCTCCAAAGTATAAACACATCATCCACAAATCTTCAATAGAATATAATGCTTGAAACAAAAGAATTATTAGATAGAACACACTGTGTCTCCCACTGTGTTAAAATAGTATTGGCATATCTGTTAGCACAGGGGGTCCCCAATGCTACACCGGTTTTCTGTCGATAATATCTACCTGAAAAAATAAAAACATTGTTCTTCTAGATAGTTTCAATAAACAGACATATAAGGTCCACTTGTTGAGAACTATAAGAACTATGTTCCAACAAAAATACCTTAGTAAATTCTAAACCTATATTATTAGATATCACAGTAAATAATGAACATATATCTAGAGTAACAAATAAGTAAACTTCCATTTGATTTGTGTTATGTGTATATAACTGTGTTAAAAATAGTTTGGAGCCACTCAGAACTACTTCATACTTTTTCAACACTGCCCTCAAGTGCTTTTCAACAAATATGGACATAATTTCTGTTAGCCACCCTTGCCCAGAAACTATGGGCCGAAGTGGAGGAGTAATAGCATCTTTATGAATTTTAGGAAGCTCTTGAAAAATAGGAATAACAATTAAATCAACCAAACAAAATCTATAAATCTCAGGAGTAATGATTTTGCTCAACAAACAATCATATAACATCGTGTGCACATTTCTAATCAACTCGTTAATAACTGTTAAAGTAATAAGCTCATAAGTATTCTCATCATCTAATAAATTTAAAATTGCTTCATTGTAAAAATTAACCTCCATCAATACTATGCCCCCTCTTTTATCGGCAGGCCTTATGGAAATGGTTTTATCTGAACATAATGTCTTTAAGGCTTGAGTTTCACCTGTAGTTAAATTATAAAAGTTCTTATTAGCTTTATCTATTGGATTGTTGACAAATGAATTCAAATCCTGTTCGCAAACATTGCAAAAAACTTCTAAAGTGGAATTAAGACTTGGGTCAAATACACTTGGTCTCTTCAAAGTACTTATGCTCATTTCATCAGGAAAGATCAATTTCAACATTACATTATATGCAAATATCCTGATGTCTGTAGAAACATCCCCTAAGGCTGATGAACTCACAGGAATAAAAGAAAGTCCTTTCTGTAGTAATGAGACTTTATTATCAAAAACGCTTTTAGAAATATTGTATATCAATCTGTCATCCCTTTCCTCCAAATTTTCTTGAGCGACAGTGTTTGTGATGCTTCCTGTAGATTCAATCTCTGTTTGTGCCTCTGCTGTTGGAGTGACCAATCTACACCTTACCAGTGTCCCGAATCTGCAACGGTAGCTTCGAAAAAACCTGTGTTTGACCAGTAGACAGAGTGTTGTTCTTCGGGTGAATGTCTACCATATTGCTATATTGCATTTGCACTTGCCTATCATTTTTATCTGTCCCTTATAGCTAATTTATTACATTTGCACTGTTTTAAAGCAATTTACTGATTAACTGTATTTCATTGCTGTTTACTGCAATTCACTACTGTTAAATGCATTTTACTGCATTTCATTACTGTTTAACTTTTTTTTGTTTTTAACCCATTGCGAGGTATTCCAGCTACAACTTTTTCCATAGTAGCACTTGTGAGATCACCTAGTAGTACTCATCTTAGACCTTCCACCCTTTACTCCATTATTTCACTCTGGCCTCTCTCCCTCAGATTCTGACAAATATGGACGGACAATTTCCTACAGTTTCTGCTGCCAGTCTGGTTGATATGGGCATCCTGAGACAGTGTAGCAACTGCCTCATGTACAAAGATAACCCTCTACTACTACCACCAAGGATCACAGTTTTTGAGAGATGAAATTACATTAAGAACCCAGAGTCTATGCTCTCTCCCTTACACGCCAGTATATCTGGCACTCAGAAGGTTGTCAACACAAACACCGCACCTCAAACACCAACCACACCTATACAACACACACCCTCATATGCAGAGGTCCTCAACAAAAACATACCCAAACAAGAGATTTCCGAGGCAAACATACATGCAAACTCTACAGCCCATGACACCACACACCACTCATAGTCCTCACACCTGTGTCTCACAGTCACTAAGGCCTAAATTTAAACCTAACATATTAGTCATAGGAGACTCCTTTGTGAGAAAAACAGGTGTGCCCCTCATCAGGATGGATAAGGGGAAAGTCATGGTTAGTTGTTTGTCAGGTGTCAGAATCCACCATATCACACATGCACACAGTCTCTTAATAGCAGGTACTGTTATGACTCTGTCATAGTCCATGTTGGTGTGAATGACTTGAGACATTTATTTATTATTTTATTTATTTTACATTTGTTGACCGGGCTAGTCTAGCTGGACATATATCCGTTTTCAGTAGAGGCCCGGGGAGAAAAGCTCCAATTACATGAAGTAAGAAAACATTTCAGCAAAAAACAAAGCAAACTACAAAAAATACAATGGTAGGCTTGTGTCAGAATTGAACAAAAAAAACAACTAGCAAACACAAGGCAAGTTAACCAAAAACAGCTGGTTAACAATACAAATGTCAGGAATGCAGCATACTAAAGTTAGAATAATAAAACTTATAAGAAAATAACAAGATGGTCAAACATGCAGAAGGAAAATAAAACAAATTGTTTAAAAGAATATAAAAGAAGTAGCTGGCATCAATTAGTTATATTATTTAGAGGGACAGTTAGGGATAGTGAGGGGAGGTAGTAGTAAGGGAGAAGTAATTTCAGTCGGGTTTAGTACAAGGACATAGCCACTGAGTTTTAAGATATTCTTTGATGTGTTTTTGAATAGGGGTGTGGAGTCTAGGTTAGTTATTTCTTGAGGGAGTTGATTCCAGATTTTCCCAACAGAGTTTGCAAATAATGAGTCACCAGCTTTATTGTATGATTCAGTAGATGCTACTAGAAGTTTATTAGCAGGCGTAGAGTAGCTAGGTTCTTATAAGGTGAGATAAGTTTTGTAAGGCTTGGGGTAGCTTCTGGGTAGTGAAGAGATTTATGAACGATAAGTAGTTGCTGATAGAGTAAGTGGTTATTTAGTTCTAACCAATCGAGTTGCATGAGGTTGAGACAATGGTGAGTTCTAAAGGGAGTAGCAGAAATGAATCTAGATATACTATTATAACAGGTAGAGAGTTTGGTAAAGTTATTCTTTGATAAGTTAGTATATATAGCAGTGGCATAGAAAAGGGTAGAGATCAGGTGGGTCTGGGCAATGGTCTTTCTAGCTGCTGGGGTAAGAAAGGGTTTAATTCTGTAGAGAGTACCTATTTTTTTGTTAACTGATTTAATGGTGTTGTTAATATGGTCATCAAAATTAAGACGGTTATCAATAGTTACACCTAGTAGGCGAGTGGTCATGTCTGGGCTAATGCAGGTAGCATTATTAGAGGAGATGGTAAAGAAAGGTGTGGAAGATTTGTGAGTCGGAGTGAAGAGAAGCAGTTTTGTTTTTTTGGCATTAAGAAGAAGGGAGTGTTCCATAAACCATTTTTCTACATCGTGGAAGACTGTTTGGGTGAGGGACTGGAGGGAGGACACATTATTAGCAGAACAGATTAAAGTTGAGTCATCAGCATACTGAATGCAGATGGCTTGGGGTATATTCACGTGTAGGTCATTTATAAATAAAGAAAAAAGAAGGGGACCTAAACTAGAGCCTTGAGGAACTCCAATGTTTACTGGTAGTAAGGAAGAAAGGTTGTTTTCCCATAGCACTGCTTGTTGCCTGTTTTGGAGATAGCTCCGAAACCATTGAAGTGCTTGTGAGCCAAGAGAGTATTGATTTAGTTTATCAAGAAGTATGTTATGGTTAACCATGTCGAAAGCTTTTGACAAGTCTAGAAATAGAGCAGAGGAAAAAGATTATTGTTTTTGTTGTTATTTATGGTGTCTGTGAAAGAGAGGAGGGCAGTTGTAGTGCTGTGGGAAGGTCTGAAACCATGTTGACAATTGGCTAGTAATCTGTTTTGTAGAAGATAGTTGAGAAATTGTTTGTGTATGCATCTTTCCATAATCTTTGCTAATGGGAGAGTAAGGCAATAGGTCGAAAGTTTGAGAACTCAGTAGAGGAGCCACCTTTATGTAGAGGAATTATATGAGATATTTTCCATATGGTGGGAATTTTCCCCTCAGAGATAGTCCTATTAATAAGTATGGATATGGGGTAGTCTATAGCTTCTGCAGCAATTTGTAGGTATTCTGATGGCAGTAGATCAGCGGATGGAGTACAAGGTTTAAGTTTCTTGAGAAGCTTGTAAATAAGAGATGTAGCTACAGGTTGAAGGTGAAAGGCATTCAAGGAGGTGCTAGGGGTATTTGTGAATATAACTGTGGATGAGGGTAATGAATTAGCAAGGGTTTGAATGACTTCTGTAAAATACTTGTTAAAGGCATCAGGGATCTGGGTGGAATTGTTAAGGTTAAAGCCTGAAGGGTAGGAGTAGTTGTATGTCCTGGTTTAAGAAGTGTGTTAATACCTGACCAGAACTTTTGAGGGGTATGTTGAGTGGATTGTTGAAGGTGTAGATAAAATTCCTTTTTGTCTGTAAGAGTATCTTTCTTAGTAGCATTTCTTAATTGTTTAAAGAGGAGGTGATCTGATGGACATTTGGTAGCTCTCCATTTAGCCCACATTTTATTTCTCAGGACCATTTTATTCTTAGTTTGTCTAGTTAACCATGGTGCTGTTTTGGATCTTATCCTAGTAGAGTGAATGGGAGCATGAAAGTCAAGGATCTGTAGAAAGTTGGTATTAAAGTAGGCCACTGCCTCATTAAGTTCAAGGACATACCTCCCTGGACTATATAAAGAGAGACATAGTCAAGCTCACTGAATATGTGTCCCAGGCATGTATGTCCCTAGCAGTAAGCATTCTACCATCATCCATAATGATGCCTCAATACAAACAGAAAATGATTGACTTTAAACAGTGGCATTTGGTATGAGGGTGGCAATCTCCTTGACTGTACGCATAGGATGATGAGGTCCCTTTAATGCCTTGCTCAAGTCTCTTGGGCCAATGCATATTCTGATTACATCTGAATTTTTCTTATGAGCAGCTACCATGGAAGATACTCAGTTGGTTCTGTGACCGGACAAATCATACCTTGCTGCACCATTATGTCTAACTGGACCTTGACTTTGTCCTGCATAGCTATTGGAATTCTCCTTGCTGTTCTGACCACTGGACTGACCTCTGGGTCTACTTTCATGGAGTACACACCTGGAAGTTTGCCTAGCTTGTCGTCGAACACAGCAGCATACTCTGAGAAAATGGTGTCAGTAAACCTGGAATTGGGACATGTACTTACATGATGTATGTCTTTGGTAAAAGAAAGCAGTTTCATTCTTAAACTGCCTCTGAGACCTAATAATGATTGCACAGGTCTTCTGACTACATAAAATTGCAAGCTGTAACTGTTCCCAGCCGAATAGCATGAAAACGCTACTGAGCCTTCGGTTTGAATCTTTTCACCTCCATAAGCAACAAGCTTCACACAACTGGCCAAATTAAGTTGCTTACCAGCTCTCACTCTCGGAAATGTTTTTGTGACATTACATTACACTTTGAACCAGTGTCTACTTTGAGCTCCGTGGGTTTACCATTGATCAGGACAGTACAAAATACTTCATTCTTTGCCAACAACTCTTCTGCATTAACCTTTTCACCAAACATTGATACACCATCTACATAGAAAGTAGGGTTGCAGCTTTCTATATGATCAACTTACTTTTTTGAGTGACCTTTCTTAATAACTGAAGGAGGCTTGCCTGATTTACAAAACTTTTGAAAGTGGTTCCATTTTGTACACTTGTGGCATTGCTGACCAGATGCTAAACACTTCTCTCTTTTAGACCCATGGTTGGCACCACAATTACAACAGTTAAGAATATGACTTGACTTGGGTTTTGCTGACTCACTCTTATATTGCACTGAGCATGTCTGTTTTACTGAGCTAGTCTTGGAACTTGCTAGAAAATTATGAGGTTTTCCTGGTAGACCCACTGGGGTTGCAGCTGCCATGTGCTTAGGCCTGCTTCTGCTTGTCATGTGCTGCATGCTGTCTACATTTGCTCTAGAGGCTACTGAAACCATGCTCATCACTTGCAAGCATACTTGTGTGCCTTTCTGTGAGCTCATGAATTTGACAAATCTGTTTGTCATTGCTCAACATTAAATCACTGTCACAAAGCAAAATTTTCTCACTGCAGCATTATTAACACCACATGCAAGCCTGTCCTTTATTAACTCATCTTTCAAGTCCCCAAATCTGCAAATTGTAGCATTATTTCTCAAGTCAGTGATATAAGCTGCAAAAGTTTCACCTGGCCTTTGGTCTCTTGTATAAAATGAGTGCCTCTCTAATTTAACATTTGTCTGGGGGGTTGCACATTTCTCTAAATTTACATTTCAAGCACTCATGGTCCTCTCTTGATTCAGCCGGTATGACAATACAGCGGTTTCCCCTTCTCTTGCATACACTGCTGGTGTATACACAAATGAACACTCTCTTTCAATAGCTTCTGACCCAGCTAATTGAAGCAAAATGAATGCCCTTGTACTTGCATCTTTGTCAGAAAAAGCTGCTTGTATGAAAATATTGTATTCTGCTCAAATACTCTCCAATTCTCTGCAATATTATGATCAAACACAAGTGGACTGGGTCTGCGAAATGCCTCTGCCATATCAACACACAGTAGTGAAGATGCTTGAAATTATATACGAACACACACACACACACACACACACACATATATATATATATATATATATATATATATATATATATATATATATATGCCAGAACTTTACGTCAGAATTTGTAATTATGCCCAATAACGCAACAGACTGTTTGAAATAACTGCACTTTGCCAAATAAGTCTCCATAGCACAACACTTTAAAATCACTGTACTTTGTGAAACCATTCCTTATCAGTGTAAGAAATACTTTGAAATTACTATACTTTGTGAATAAACTGTACACAGCAGAAGAAGCTCAGAGTATAAAACACTTTGAAATGAATGCACTTGGCAAATAAACCGTACACAGCACAGAATCTCTTCAAAATGGCTGTACTTTGAGAAATAACTCTGTACAGTGTAAGAAATACTTTGAAATCGTGGCACTCTGTGAATAAATGCACACAATGCAAGAAACTTTTCGAAATGGCTGTACTTTGACTGCTTTGCAATATAACTGTACTTTGCAACCAGCAAACTCGCTAAAATAATTTCACCATAATAGAGCACACACTCTGCAAACACTTTGTACACTCAAATAATTCAAACAACTCTACGTATGTTTAGAATGGCTTCGGTCAATACAAAATAATATTTTATGTCCAAAACACAGTCTTTTACTAAAGAACATGCAAGCCCCTTGCTTCTTAAGCTTCTTTTGCCCCTTTATTGTACTTGTTATGCCCTTTTAATCTCTTATCATGCTCATTACACTTTTCTTGTGCCCATTTTACTTGAAACATGCTAATTATGCAAACCAAAGGTAATTCTGAGCCCCCACATGAATATTTCTGCTAGCCTTATCAAATATCATAGTTTTGAACACCTCGTTCAATCAACAATGTGTTTTGTGCCTTTTGTTTGATTAATAATACGTTTTGTGCTACTCGTTTGATTAATAATGTGTTTATTGCTTTACAAATGCTCCGTTTCATTTTCTTTGCAAAATAAATCATTTAGAAAAGCCTGTTGGAAAAATAGTCTCTTAGTTCATAATAGCATGCATCCCAAGCACATTTTCCCAAATATTATCAAAGGGCAATCAATTAATTAAAGCTAGCAACATATGCAATGTGCAAACTGATAAAGAGAAAGAAGTTAACTACTTGGAGCCAGGGTTGCCACCTTTTAACAAGGGCAAAGTGGGACATGGGGGTGTGGTCAACATGATAGGGGTGTGGCCAGCATGACACTGGCCACACACCCACCACGACATCACCAGAGTTGTTAAAGGAGATGCAGTATTATAGAGGAATGGAGCAAAAAAGAGTTTACAGTTTGAAAAAGGTCAAATAGTAAATGAGGTAATGTAGGGGGCATTTTGGCCATTGAAGACTAACATTAACACAGCTTGTAGAAAATGAAATGCATTATTTTTACCACTGAACATGCCCACCACACCCCACAAGACAAAAAAGTTAACCATATTCACTGAACCAAAAACAGTAAAATGAATGAGAATGCACAGTGGATACCATAGACCTAATTTAGCTTTTGACCACAGCAGTTAAGAAATGTATGGCACTAATTTACACAGCGCAATGATCTATTAATAAACATGCCCAACAGCAGCACTGCTCATAATCTGATTATAATGAAAACAGTAAATAAGTATGTTGAAGACATCACTAAAACACAAAATAAAAACTTTGCTACTTAGATGCAAACTACCCTGTAACATGGTTTAGCACAATCTCAAATACATTGCATTAACTTCAGAGCATCCATCCACAAAAAAAAAAATAAATGGGAAAAAGTCCAAACATTTTAACTTTAAAACTACAAGGTACAGCAGACTCCATGGGCTCCTTTTACTTCAAAACATAGCAATTAATCCAGCACAGCAATGCAATAAACAGGCCCAAGTAAAAGTAACACACCCATATTCACATTACAAGCAAAACAGTACATTTTAACCTTATTAAAAATGCATAATAAATTAAATGCACACATTTACAAGTATAAATGAAAACAATCTTGAAACAGCTTTGGCAAATTGGCAACGTGTACCTACTAGAATAATAAATGAATTACATTAACTGTTAACATTCCCCCTCAAAAGGTAGACTTGTACCACATAGACATGGACTTGCAGGAACAGGAAAAATTACCTAAACAGTTCATAGGTTCATAGGTTCATAGGTTCATACTAGGCTATCTGCCCGAGGGCATTTATAAGCCTAGCCCATCGTTTTGTGGCTTACGCCACCCCTTTAGTATGGGGAACTATACCCATTATTTTGCTGTGCCTCTGTCGAGCAGTGACACTGAGGTAATTCCTGGGGTATATCTGCGATCTCCCATCCATTGGTCAAGATTTCTCTTGAACAAGGCCAGCGAGGTGCTCTGCCTCACATGTACCGGGATTTTGTTCCACAGCATAGGGAGTCTTTGGGTGATGAATCTATCCCTCCAGCACGTCCTATTAATAGCCGTGTCGAGGTTTAAGTCTCCCGCCCTTGTGGCTCTGATGGATCTAGATTTTTGAGGTGAAGCATATTCATCAAATCTGGGTTTGACATGGCCTTGTATGTTAGGCAAAGGTCACCTCTGAGCAAGAGGTAGCGACTGAATAGAGCTGGAGTTCTTTCAGTCGGGCAGCATAGGACAGATTTTTGAGACCCTTTATCCTTTTGGTGAGGAACTTTTGTGGCCTCTCCAGCTGCTGCAAGTGTCGGGTCAGATACATTCTGAATGGGGCATTGTACTCAATCATTGGTCTGATGAGTGATGAGTAAAGGAGACTATGACCTCCCTTGATCTAGATGAGAATCCCTTCATGATAAGGTGGGCAATGTAGAAGGACTTCCTAACTACTTTAGCTACATGGGTGTCGAATGACAGACTACTATCAACCTGGGGCCCCAGGTCCCTGATAACTTCTTCTGTGCTCAGTGGATTGCCACCTATTTGGTAGCTAGGGTAACCTTGTTTTTCCCGAAGGGTATGACTATGCATTTTTGGCATTTAACTTTAGGCCGTGGCTCTGGCACCAGTTATCCGTTTCTGTGAGACCCTTCTGAAGGATATCTGTGTCAGATGTGTTTTCTACTATGGCCCAGTTTGCAGTCATCTGCAAACTTTGTCAGCTCATAACCCTCCTGTGTTTGCTTGTACTTGGAAAAGTAGATGCCAAACAAGAGTGGGCCCAGGACTGAGCCCTGTGGGACACCACTTGTGACAGGCTTTGAGTCTGACATGGCGCCAGCAACTCTGACCCTGTGGGTTCTGTCACTCAGCCAGTTTGCAACCCATCTTGTGATGTATGGGTTAACATTTAAGCTGATGAGTTTTTCAATGATACCCGAGTGGGGTATTGTATCGAAGGCCTTAGCCAGATCGAGGTAGGCTGTATGGACTGCCTTTCCCTCATCAATGGCTTTGGTGACTGTTTCGAAAAAGTCAACCAAGTTTAAAAGGCATGATCTGCCTTTGACAAAGCCAAACTGGGTTGGATCCAAAGTCTGCAAATTCCCTATGTCTTTATTTATGAGGTCCATTATGATCCTCTCCATGGCTTTGCAGATAAGGCTTGTCAAGCTAATGGGCCGGTAATTTCCAGGGTCTGTGGAAGCACCGCCTTTGTGAAGTGGGACCACAGTTGCAGTGCACAACAGTATATCGTAACTTCCTGAAAACAGCATTATAGTGCATATTTCCATACAAAAAAAGTACAAACTATGCTCAAACAGTTCCTATATGCATACAGACAATACCCAGAAAAAGCTACGACAATAGAAATGCATCACACTAAGTTTATATTTCACTGCCCCCCAACAGAAACAAACAACTTCTATACACAGTTCAGCCTTTTAAAAGTAATGCTTCCAAATCATACCCCCAAGCATAATAACAATTACATATACATTCAGGTTTTATATCTTTAAAAACTACTACTCAAAAATATCAAACTACTACAGATTTAAATATTGCGTACTGCACCCACCATCTGCCTTTAAACATTAAAAAAATTAAACCACAATATATTCCCATTTTAAACTAGTACAAAAGTCTCAAAATAACCACTGCACAGATTTAAATACTACATCCCCATCTACCACTAAACATTAAAAACTTAAATAAAGCACACTATTCCCATTTTAAATAACTAAAGCCACAAAATGCAATTATCTACTTACCACTCACAGTTATTGCTGGGCTGGCTGGCTCCCTTGCTGGCTTCTTTCCTGGCTGGGCTGGCTCCCTTGCTGGCTTGGCTGGCTGGCTAGGCTGGCTCCCTTGCTGGCTTGGCTGGCTGGCTAGGCTGGCTCCCTTGCTGGCTTGGCTGGCTGGCTAGGCTGGCTCCCTTGCTGGCTTGGCTGGCTGGCTAGGCTGGCTCCCTTGCTGGCTTGGCTGGCTGGCTAGGCTGGCTCCCTTGCTGGCTTGGCTGGCTGGCTAGGCTGGCTCCCTTGCTGGCTTGGCTGGCTAGGCTGGCTCCCTTGCTGGCTTGGCTGGCTGGGCTGGCTCCCTTGCTGGCTTGGCTCCCTTGCTGGCTTGGCTGGCTGGCTAGGCTGGCTTCAATGGTGAAAAAAAAAAATCAGATCTTTTGTCGGGACTCGCAGCTGCTATAGAGCTTAGTGCTCTACAGCTGCGACCTTTATGGGGCTCTTCAGAAGAAGTTCCCGCCCCCTACGATGGCTGCAGCCAATTACTGTGCTGCATTACCACCCGGACCTAGCAGAGAATCCCTCTAACTGCAGGTCCGGGTGGTGACGTAGCCGCATTGCCGTGGAAAAACCGGAAGTATTTTCGGCTTTTTCACGTCAATTTTAAAATGCGAAGCGCTGCAAGCGCAAAGGGGAAAAAACGGGACTTTTAAAGTCCCACGCTTGGTGAGCGCGGGAAGCGGGATGAGAGCACTCAAACCGTGAGTGTCCCGCTGACAACGGGACGGGTGGCAACCATGCTTGGAGCAACTATTTCTGGAGTGGACGTATGATGAACCTATGTTTCAAACTGTAATGAATGAAACTGCTGCTAACAGTAAAGGAATTAATTCTATCAGTATAAAGCCAGCAATGAATGCAACTGTAAATAGGAACCTCAAGCATAATGATAAAGTACGTTTTGTTACCAAGTATGCTAGTGACACTAGCAAGATTTGTGATATAATCAAGAACAATTGGCATTTCCTGATAACAGATAAGGAGACAGAAAATGTTATAGGTAGAGTACCCAGTTTTGCATATAAGTACAAGAGCAATTTAAAACAGTTACTTTGTAACGACTGGCTGAAGAATGCCGTGTCCCCATTGAAACTTGGAATATATCTTGCAATAGGTGCAAAATGTGTCAATATGTTTCTTTTGTACAGGAATTTAAACATCCTATTTTGTCCTTCATATTTCAGCCTAGATTCTATGCTACTTGTAGAACAACTAGCTTAATATACATGGCAGAGTGCACAGGATGTACATGATTCTATATAGGGGAAAACACAGAAACAGCTCAGAGACAAACTCTATCAGCATATGTATGATGTAAGAAATAAGAACAAATGAAATGCTTTAGCTAAGCATACAATGGAATTCCCTTCACATAATTTTAGGTTTAGAGTCCTACAAAATTTTAATAATGACAAGAGAGGGGGTAATTTAAACAATTTAATTGAAAGAATTGAATTAAAGTGGATATTAAAACTGCAAGCTCATGTATACCCTAGGCTGAACAATTATGTCTGTATTAAACCTGAGCTAGAAGCTCGCTCACTTAAATAAGATGTAATACTAGCTGAAGACTTAATTGGTGTATTTTAAGGGTGAATTTATTTTAATGATGTATTTAATTGATTAATTGATAGTGCTTTTTGATATAAAATGTGTAGGGAGTTTTACTGTTTTATTGAAGACTTAAGAAAGTGTGGCTTATTCTTCATGAAAGCGCTTGTCTAAATAAACCTGTTTTAAGCCGTGGTAATCATCTGGATTTTATTTGCTTAAAAATAAATAATTTGTGCAAGTTCTGGTTACCTTGAGTTTGTTTCTGGCCCTTTTTGTTTGTCTGAGCTTTGTTTCACTCAAGCAGCTCAATCTACCTTCACTTTCAACTCTGTACCTCATGACTTGAAGAAGTTGCTCTCTTTATTCCGGTTCTGACACCATGTCGCTTGTCTGGTCAGGATAAAACAGACAAGCAGTTGTGGGTTCAGTTCAGTCAGCTTTATTACACATAAGCACATCAGGAATGAGGCTTTATAACTTAAACTTAAACTTATAAACAGACTGACTACCACACTCACACATGTTAACACTCTGGCTGTTCTCTCAAAATGGCACTGCTGCCTGCACTTGCTTACTATTTATATGCACGTGCTTATATCTGGAAATACTTCTTAAAGGTACATACAAACACTCTGTTCTACATACTCCATACCCAGTTAACTATAAGCAAAACGTACTACCACACCATTGCTAGCTATAGGTCTTCCCTCCATGAACCAAGAAAAGCACAATGCCTACCTGTACTTACTGGAGTCGCTCGCCAAACAGCCCAACACCTTAGTCATGGGAGATTTTAATTATCCCTCCAACAACTGGGTAACATACACAACTTCAAATATGCTTGCCCAGAGGTCCCTGGACTTTGTCAATACAAATGCTCTGGAACAGACAGTCTGCAACCTCACAAGGGGCTCTAATACCCTTGACACAGTAATAACCAACATGGGTGGTCACTGTACTATCCCGTGTGATGCCCTACTGGTAACGTCGGACAACAAACCAGTCTTGTTTGAAGTAACTACTGGACCCCACAACTCCAAAGGAACAAAAAAAAATAAGTAACTTCCCCAAAGCAAACTACAGTCTATTAAGTGATGGTATAAAAAATGTTATACCCCAAGCAATCACAGGCAGTAATGACCCCGATGCAGAGACATACACAAATGCCCTGTATATTCACCTAGCAACTGTACAGACTCGGAGGTACCTGACTGGATTAAAATCAGGCCCTCCTGAAAAAACAAGCTACCTTGGTGGGCACCTAGTCTAAGCAGATTGTATAATAAAAGGAGGAAACTGATGTCCAAGAACAAGAGGCAACTGCCTCTGCAGAGGACTGAACAAGCACATCAGAAGTCTTGTAAGATCCTCTAAAGCTAATTATGAAGCTAAAATAGCATCCCTAGTCAAGGATAATCATAAGGCATTCTTTAACTACGTCCAAAATCTAAAAGGGAGTGCCCAGCTATGTGCCAAATTGGTACTAGATGGTACCACTCACACTATACTGGAGGAAACTGCCAACCTTCTAGCTGACAGATTTGCATAAACTTCACCCCCTATCCCCACCAGCCATACCCCAAAGCATACCTGACACCTGTTCTCTGTCTAGTATCTCTAGAGATCAAGTAATATCTGCGCTATCCAAGGTAAAAAACATGGCCTCAGTGGGACCAGATAACATAACTGAGAAGACTAAAACAGGACCTAGCTGACCCATTTGCCATTCTCTTTAATCATATAGCCTGAGAACTGTCTTTATACCAGCAGAATGTAGAACAGCAACAGTAACCCCCTTGCATAAAGGGGGGCCATCAACCGAACCTGGGAACTATAGACCCATAAGTCTAACCGGCCTCATCTGCATGGCCATGGAAAGGATCACCATGGACCTTATCAACAAGGACATAGGCGACCTTCAAATGCTGCATCCAACCCAATTTGGCTTTCTTAAGTGCAGATCATGCTTACTGAACCTGGTAGACTTCTTCAAGAAAGTCAACAAAGCCCTGGATGAAGGTAAGATAGTGCATACCACCTATCTGGACCTAGCCAAAGCCTTTGACACAACCCCCCACTCGGGTATCATTGACCCTATTCAAGTGCAACTTGAAAAATGTCTGGGTGACCATAAATTCACCCCATAAGTCTAACCAGCCTCATCTGCAAGGCCATGGAAAGGATCATCATGAACCTTATCAACAAGAACATAGGCCACCCTCAAACTCTACATCCAACCCAGTTTGGCTTTGTTAAGGGTAGCTCATGCTTATTGAACCTGGTAGACTTCTTCAAGAAAGTCAACAAAGCCCTGGATGAAGGTAAGACAATGTATACCACCTATCTGGACCTAGCCAAAGCCTTTGACACAACCCCCCACCCGGATATCATCTACCCTATTCAAGTGCAACTCAAAAAATGGCTGGGTGACCATATATTCACCTCAGGGGTGGCACCCACGACCCTCATGGACAGGTGTAGTCAATGCTGATCTGTAAAGTACATCCATCTAACCAAGGACAATTGGTGCAACCTGGGATTAACATGGCTAGGTTTATAATGGCTCTAGGGCCGCTAGCCTAGTAACCTCCTTTGAACCTATGAACCTACGACATAAAACTGTATAGTTTTTCAGCTGAGGAGCTGAAAGTACAACTGCTAGTGGTAAAATTGTCTCATATTATTTAAGAATGTTATTTGGTCTTGATAAATATACAAAAGCAATGTTTAAATCACGAAAGCTGCAGTACCAAGAAACTATCAATCTGGGACAGGAATGTGATATAAAGTGTCTTGAGTAGGAGGGAGTATATAAATATTTGGAAACTGATGAAGGATCATCAATAAAACATGAACAGATGTGAATGAACGTCCTTAAGGAACACTTCAGAAGACTAAAACTAATACTGAAAACTGCCTTGACATCTAGAAATAAAGCCCAAGCTATAAACCAATTTGATCTTCCTGTTGTTATAGTTTTTGGGCCCCAAAATGTATTGAATAAGTTGGACAGAAAGATAAGAACAATGCTTCATGTTTATCAAATTATGTATGAAAATAAGTGTATACCAAGATTATATATTCCTTGTTCTGAAGGAGGTATGGGCCTCCTCAAAATTGATTACAATAATAGATTTGCAGTCATGAGACTGGATACATACCTGCTGACCTCACCAGATCCAAACATATTAAAAGTTTTAAAACATGAGAAGAAAAAATCTAAGATGATTTCTCTGCTTAGTTTAGCAGAAACATTTCAGTGTCAAGCAGGAATGGAAATCAAACCAGAAGTAGACAAAAATCAAAGAGAAACTGAATATGGCAAAAAAACAAAAGAAAAAATGTAAGGAAAATGATCAGATGAGAAGGAAAGAAATGTGGAAGAGCCATAAATATTGTGGCAAGTATGGAGATCTCGTAGTACAACCTCACATTGATCAGGATTTGATGCAAGAATGGTTAAGGAGAGGGGAATTGAAATCAAAAGATGAAAGGCTAAGAATGGTGGCCCCATAGCCGGCCTTAGGCATAGGCCAACTAGGCGACCGCCTAGGGTGCCGGTCTAGCAGGGGCACTTTTCTAGTATGTATTTGATGTAGGTAGACCAGGATGGGGACACCAGGTAATGTGGTGGGGGGCACCATGGAGTCCTTTTGCCTAGGGCACCAGTTGACCTAAGGCCACTGCTGGGTGGCCCAGCATACTACTACATACAAGTTGGCTTACAAAGTCCACCGAGTAAGTGAGAGAAACAGACAAATGCAGGTTTTGTAAAAAAGAACTGGAAACAGTTTCACTTCTTGTTGCTCAGTGTAATACACTCATGGCAGAGGTTCTTTATACTGAAAGGCACAATAATGTGGCAAGACTGTTGCATTGGGGATTGTGCAAATACTACAATACTGAAGTAGTTAAGAAACGTTATAAACATGATCCACAAAGCATTCTAGAGAATTATGAAGTTTATATCATATGGGATCAGCCATTACTAACAGTTCAAAAAATAGAAATGAGAAAAGCAAATATAGTAGTCTAGGAAAAACGACAGATTATACTGTTTTATGTAGAGAGAGAGAGACACGGAGCCATAAAATACCAGGATCTGCAGGCAGAAATAAGAAAAAAAAGATACCCAGACAGTTCTAATAATAGTATTAGGAGCAACAGGTCAAATAAAAAGTACATGAGGCAATTGCTGCATTGCCCCCAAGATGCCCAGATTCATCAGGTGGACAGGAGAAAACACCAGGAGCTGACCCTTAGACATGCTTGGATAGGTGCTTATTTATTAAGTACTAAAAACTGTTTTCCTCAAGACAAGTGAGGAAAGTTGAGTGCTGTAGTAATTTGTAGCTTATTTAGTGCTTACGAGTTCTGAACAAGTGCTGAGCTCAAAGAAACAGATATGAGTGCTAAAACTAAAAAAATGGCTAGTTTTAAGGGAAAATTTAAAGACCAGACTTTATGGTGCCGGGAATAGTTTAACCCTAGCTAAGTGGCGATGCATAAAGTGTATTTTTTTTTATATAACAGTAGAAAATGAGCAAACTGATTTAAACAAATTAACCACTAAAAAGCTAAAAACTGGGCCCCGTTCCAGCAGTCTCTAATCAGACAAGTTCTAACTGCACACTCCTGCCACTAGGGTGCAGGGGGACCTTCTCCAAAAAAAGATGGTCTGGATTAGTGCTCAAGCTATACAACCAAAGCTAGATTCAGCAGGTCTGAATTTAGTCTATCCTACAGCAAACAAGGCGTACCAATTTCAGAAAGAAACAGTTCAAATAAGCTGGCACAATAAGCCTTTAACCAGAATCTCCCAGCTCAGAAGGGCAGAATCTACCCTCTCCTCCCACAAGAGTGCAGACCACACCTTCTTAATGTAAAATAACTGGCCTGAAGCCCAAGTGCTTAAACCAGAACTAATACACTTTTAGAATAAAAGAAAGTTTATGCAGGATTACTCTCAGTTAGTTATTGCAAAATATGTGGCAAGGTACTCTACAGAAAATATGTGAGCAGTTCCAAAAGGTTGGTATGGCTCAGATGAGAAGGAAAGAAATGTGGAAAAGACATAAATATTATAGCAAGTACAGAGATGCCCTGGAACAACCTCATGCTGCATTGTGTGAAGCTATGTAAGAATATAAGGAAAATGATCAGATGAGAAGAAAAGAAATGTGGAAAAGGCATAAATATTGTGCCAAGTACCGAGATCTCCTAATACAACCTAACGTTGATCAGGATTTGATGCAAGAATGGTTAAGGAGAGGTGAATTCAAACCAAAAAAATGAAAGGTTAAACATGGTGGCCCAGGACAGTACCACACAAAAGTTGGTTTACAAAGTCCATTGAGCATATGGGAGATGGTAAAAATTTCTAACAGACCATTTGCTATCTTGTCTGTCTTAAGAGAGGAACCACAATCTCAAAGCATCTAGCAGCATAGTCCATCATCATCAAGGTATAAATCTTTCTTACCTGTGGAGCCTCGGGTACTAAAACGGTCCATGACTAGTCACTAAAGTGGTTCCTCAATAACAGGCAAAGGCATCTAATCAGTCTTAACTTTATCTCCTGGCTTACCAACGTTGTGGCACTGCTCACATATTTTCAGTAGAGTACCTTGCCACATATTTTGCAATAACTAACTGAGAGTAATCCTGCATAAACTTTCTTTTAGTATGTTTTATGCCAGTAGAACCTGAAAAAGGAATTTTGTGGTTATGGACAGATGTCTGATGGTAAGCCCTTGGTCCTACCCGTTTTTTGATGTTTCCCCCTAGATGTCCTTCAGGAGTTCATTCTTTGTACAATATCCCCTTGTTGCGGTACATGGACCTCCTTAGCCCTTGAGGATCAGGAGCCCACTGCCTACCTCTCTCAAGTTCCTTAAGTAGAATCTGAGACCTAGCTTGTCTTAATTGTTTCTTTTGGATCCTCTTTACCTTCCAGAGGACGTCTGTTATCTTTTGGCAGTTGTGACACAGATATAATCTTGCTACTACCACCCAACTCTACCTTTGAAGTGGCCCCTACTAACTAGCTATCCTTCTGAAATAGCCACATCATCAGCCTCAGCTGGAGGTGTAGCTATCTGCTACCCCCTCCTTGCTACCATCCCCATGTGCCTGTCTCTATGTCGGGTTGTGTGTAATGGCCTTCAACTGGTAAATCATCAGATACTGCCACCTGCTTATTTCCTTGCTCCCTTCCCAATTCAAGTAAACCTTAGCCTATGTTAACTGAGAAAGTGTCCCTCCCATGGCTCTAACTGGAGTTGACTGCTCAGGCAAGGACTGCACCTTTATAACGGGTCTATATTATGATATCGCACGGTCAGAAGAGCGAACAACACATAATCGACCCCATGTAAGCGAAAGCTTACAATGTTGAAACTTCAGAACAGCGATTTTTTTCCAAGGGAAAAAAACTGTAAAACATTACATAACGTGGGAGACATGGGGGGCTGTGCCCCCCCCACCCTACTTAAATATACCAACTCCGAGATCACACTACAGTGCCGAAAAGGCAAAGCAGCGAAAGCAGCCAAACAAATTCTTTCCCAGGGAAAGAATTAGCTGAAAAGCCGCTTCGTTATTTTGCCTTTTCGCACTTTTCAGTTCGAGAAAGACGCATTTGACAACCTGCGTCTGTGACAGCGTAATAGGGAGCCTTTCTAACCACTGCAGGTTTAACAATGATTATGTTTGACGCTATAGCCTTGTTGGCAATGGTCTCTCCCCCCCTACCAAGATAAGGTGCAGACCCTTGTGCTAGTTTGGAATAACTGCTGTCTCCAAACAAATGCCCACTACTGTGGTGCCATTGTTGCATCATATAATTGTTCCCCAAATTGTCACTATGGACATTTGTACTATATAAGCTCATTTGTTTCCCCACTGAAAACCTTTAACCTCAAGACCTAGGAGTGTACTAGAACCAATGCATTTCTCTTGGCCTATAAGACCAGCTGTGTTGGCTTAGACTACTCCCCATGGATTCCCTTATACTCATGTGTAGTGCTAGGGACCCCCTTCCTGTGCAGTGTTTACTTGCAAGCAACATCATGGTCACTCTTTCTGCCCATCCCCTCACTATTGGTTCATTCCCAGTTTATCAACTAGATTCTCCCATCCTGAGGCAAAATACTATGTGCCTGCTCTATTATCATAAGATCTGGCAGATTTTCAAAAGTAGTAAGTTTATGTCAACTTATCCAACTATGAAAGTAAGTACTTAGTTCAAATTAAAATTCATGTATATTTAAGTACCTAGCAACTAAGCAGTATTACAGCATAAACAAGTAAATCACAGTTAAATAGTAAAGACTCATATACATATATATATATATATATATATATATATATATATATATATATATATTATATTAAAATATTTATATTTATAAAGCAAAGGATTCAGACAATATATTAATTCTAATCATGAAATGCCAAGTTGGATAGATAAGTTTTGAAGACTCTTTCAAAACCATCAAGGGTCAGAGCTAACCTCAGCCACCCAGGTAGGGAGTTCCAAAGAAAGGCCCCTTGGAAAACAGAGAACCCCTCACAAGATAAATTCAGGTTGATCCTTTTGATCTCCAGCAGCCCAAGGATAGCTATGTGGAGGCTATTTGGGTGTGGCTGTTGTGGACCCATTACCCAGGGCAACAATGCATATTTTCTACATGCTCCTAGGGACAAATTTTATTTTATTCATACTGTTTTATATATATGTATATCTATATGTATTTATTTATATTCTATTTTTGGTGTTGTATTTACCAGTGCATATTTGGGCAGTGGCCTACATCAAAAGGCTGTAGTCTGTTTCCCTAAAAAAAGTAGTACCACTGGTGTAGATCATGAGACCATACTCCTGGTGGCAGTCACAGATATTTCTCACTACTTTGCAATAAGGAAAGACTGGATCATTCTGCTACTTACCAGAAACAGAGTAATCCAGTGATGTCCAGTCTAGGTATCATCTGGCGTGGCTGTATGACAAAACAACCATAAGACAAATTCTCTGATTTCCTCAGCCAATTTTTGATATAAACTATTAAGCATCTTAGCTCTCTCCTGTTTATCAAAGTCATTGCCACTTCTCAAAACTGAAGACAATGGTTGTGATTACAGATTTCAGTGGCTGGGAAAATATACATCATTAGAGGAAATCTTATGGTTGGATCTCAAAATGACTCACTTACAAAGGAAGGAATCGGCTCACAGATGGGACCCAGGAAGTTAGAATTGGGGAGTCCACCTCTACAAAGATGCCAGTCACAAGTGGAGTCCCTCAGGGTTCAGTCCTTGGACCGCTCCTTTTTGGCATTTACTTCTTAGACGTCAAGGCCAATGTCAGTGGTCTCTGGATGACTAAATTTGCAGATGATTGCAAATTAAGAGCTGTCATTGAATCTCACACTGACACAAACATTTTCCAGGAGGGGCTAACACAGACAAACAACTGGTGTTAGAGCCATGGACTAAAACTAAATGCCAAGAAATGCATAATAGTATCACTTGGGAAGTCAACTATGCCTGGTAACTATCATATTGACAACACACCCCTTAGAGTTGACCTAGTAGTCAGAGACATAGGGACACACATAGATAGTAATGTAGCCTTTGATCATCACATGTCTACAGTGGTGAGGAAATCCTTCTATGTTGCACAACTTATAAACAAAGGTATGACATTTAAGTCCAAGGAAGTCATTGTTCCACTGTATTTGGCATTCATCAGACCTATCATTGTGTACAATGCCCATTTGGTATGTACCTAAGCAGGCATATCCAACAACTGGAACGTCCCACAGAGGTTCCTCACTAAAAGAATACAGGATGTAAGTAATAGATTCTATGCAGACTGCATCAAGGCCCTATCTCTGTATTCTGTCTCCTACAGGCTTTTGAGAGGAGATCTATGCCTGGCATACAGGGCATTGTGAGACCTCACTCTGATGGACCTCCTACATATCCACAAAACAAACAGCATCAGAATTATCCATTCTAAAGACTTAAACCTTGCTTGTGATATAAACAGGACCTGCTGGAGAGATAGGTATGTATCTCAGAGACTACCCCATCTATGGAACAGGCTCCCCATTCATGTGAAGCAGAGTTCCTCCCTAACCCAATTCAAGTGCAACTTGGACAATTGGATGGGAAACCAGAAATTCATCCCTGGTTTGGCTCCTATGTCTCTAACGGACAGAGGTGACCTGTAAATGGTTCATCTCCCAGGCCCATGCTTACACTTATCAAGGGTATCAGAACTTGTCAGAGATTTGGGATGCATGGCTGGGCTTAAAATGGCCCTTGTGGTTGTTAGCCTAGTAAACACCTATGAACCTATGAAGACCAGGGTGCAGATGAGAACATGTTAATGTGGATGCACTCTGAGGAAGCTTGGAGAAGTCCATGCTGCATTGTGTGAAGCTAAGTAAGTAATGTATGCCACTTCATGAATAAGTAAACTGCAGCAGTTGTAAACTCATTGCAAATGCAATCAAGATATCCTGGTGTGAAAAAGTTATAGGAAGCTCACACTCAAAGAAATCATTGGTGTAACCTGTTGCAGACCCATCACTTTCAATACTGAAGGCTCTGCTTTGCAGGTACATGACACTGAAAATATTTTTAAGGTGCTCAGGTCATTGACTGCATTAGTTATGGCAATCCTACATGACATCTCAGAGCTGAAAAGAAGGTTGCTTCAGTGCAGGAAAGTATGCTACAGGCACCTAAAGCAATCTTAAATCAGTAGTCCATAGAAATGATGAGGGTGGCCAGGGAGTTGTAACACCATGAGGGATATTTAGAGAATCTTAAAAAAAAAAAAGGAAACATGCCCTAGATGACTATTTAGAAGATAGTGATAGACAATACAATCTAAAGCTACCAGGACTGTCAGAAGGCAAGTAGTGTAGTTCGCCTGTAAAATTTATAAGCAACACACTCCATCATCTTTGGACAAATTAGAACCCACTATTATTGAATGTTCACACAGAATAATGCCTTCTGTACAGAAAAATATATTTTTTCAAAACACCATAGGATAAATTATTTAACTACAGCATAAACAATCTGTTTTTTGAAAAAAAACAAAGGCAGAACCAGAAGCAGTCCAGACTGCAGGCCACAAGGTTAGAATTTCTCAAGATTACTCTCTTTATAAGACAAGAAAGCTGTTTGTATCATACAGTGGATATAAAAAGTTTGCACACCCCTGTTAAAATGCCAGGTTTTTGTAATATAAAAAAATGAGACCACAATAAATCATTTCAAAACTTCCCACCTTTAATGTGCCCTATAACATGTACAATTCAATTGAAAAACAAACAAATCTGTTAGGGGAAAAAATAAAAAAAACATACAATACACTGGTTGCATAAGTGTGCACACCTTTAAACTAATACTTTGTTGGGTGTGCACACCCTTAAACTAATGCTTTGTTGAAGCACATTTTGATTTAATTACAGCATTCAGTCTTCTTGGGTAGGAGTCTATCAGCATGGCACATCTTGACTTGGCAATATTTGCCCACTCTTCCTTGCAAAAGCACTCCAAATCTGTCAGATTGTGAGGGCATCTCTTGTGCACAGCCCTCAATCCTCACCACTGGCTCCTGTGAGGAATGGTCACTGGGAGGATAACAGGTGCACACACAGTATCTCCAGATGCAGCTCTCTGCATAAAGTACAGTCAAGCACAATTTCTCTTAAGAGCACACAGGGAACACAATCAGTCTGGGGCTGGTCTCTCCCTCTTTCTCCAGATCTCCAGTAAGACTCCCCACTGGCACAGCTATAGAGTTGAATCCTTAGCTAGGGTTCCAAGCCAAGTCCTCCAACACTCTCTCTCTCCAACCAGTGCTTCATGTCCCTACCAAAGTACCTGACGCACACACTCTTTGAGATCTGATTTGCACACACACACACACACACACACACACACACACACACACACACACACACACACACACACACACACACACACACACACACAAACACACACACCTGGGAAAGGCTGGCACATGTTTACTAACTATGCCCCCTCTTGCTCAGCATATAAGTTAGTTATCAATGCCACCAGAACCCCTCACCAGCTACTTTTGAGGCCCTTACATGGGTACCCAATATACTGAGTGAAGTTGCTATTAACACAAATAGTAATTTGACCAAGGGCAAGGCTAATAGGAGTGGCCCACACAGTGTCACCAAATAAATATGCTAATACTCTCAAAACTTAAGTATCTCTACAAAGATCAGCCACAATGAAAGGGTTAAATATATTTAATAATAAATACTAAAAAAAGACAATACTAATTATTTATTCACAGTGCCATCAGAGTTGAAAATCACAGGAAATATTTAAAATAACAATGAAGGACAGATGCAGACAAATAAAGAAAAACAATATCTAAACCAAGCTTCACTACATTCCTCACTGAATCTAAGAGAATTATAATATTCCCTACTTACTTAACAGAGGAAGGCAGATGATATGGTGAATGGTCCTTCTTGATGTCAGGCCCAAGACAGAATACAGAATGCCCATGTTCACCAAGAGACTTCTCAAAATAATATCTAAAATATTACCTCTAGGATAGACTGCAAAATAACATCACCCCTGGTCAACCGATATCTAGTTCCCATGCAAACGCCCATTGCTGGAAGCTGGCAGAATTTAGCACCTACCTGTAAAAATACACACACAAGGGCTTTTGCTCAGATATGTGGCAAGTGCTGGAAGTCATAAAACAATGGCATACCTCCACACTTCCAGAGTAGCAATTAGTACACCCCGAAGACAATACAGAAAGCTTCCCAGTACAGACTTTGTGTCTCTGGCTGCATTGAAACCTGTAAGATAGCATCTTTATGGCCTAGCCTATTTCCAGCTTCCTCTGTCAAAACATGCACATTTAAAAGTTACAATAGTGTATGCACACCTCTGTTCTCCCCAGTAGGGCACACCATTGACATACTTCAAACACAAGCACTCCACAATTACCCCCTCAAACACAAACGTCCATACAAATCAGTTTGTTATACACATGAAACATAGCTCCAATACATTTGCAACACAAGCATCCTGTATAAATCAGCCTGACACTCACAAATGACACATAACTATCCACAAAATTTCAGCTAGCTGTGCTGGCAGCACCTCCCACCTTCATAACATGTGTGTGTGTGTGTCTGTTACCTACACGAAATAGATACATCTGTCTAACTTCTGCAATATTCATTCACGACAGCTTCTTTCACCTAGGTTGCCAGGATACCATCCTCATTCAAGTAGCATTCAGAAAATACTTTTACACTGCTACACAACTCAGCAGCAATTTCATACAGCCCTCACGACATCCTCTTCTTAAAAGACTCTGATGCTGTCATCCCCTTTAAAGAGAACTCTGACTGACACTATTAAATCTAGACTTCTGTGTTGGCACGAGAGTTAAATACTGTGTTTTCTAAGTTGTGTAATTAGATAGGTAGAAGTTCTAATCTCACAACAGTCAATGTGTGTGTAGTTAGAAGAGCATGAGTCCAGGTCCTGCCACCCTCACTCAAGTAGCATTCAGAAAACACTTTTACACTGTTACAGAACTCCAAAGCAATTTCATATAGCCCTCACAATGACCTCTTCTCAACAGACACTAAGGACGTCATCCCCTATAAAGTGAACTCTAACAGTGCTAAAATCAGACTTCTATGGTGGTGCAAGCATTAAGTACTATGTTCTGCAGCTGATGTAACTAGATAGGTAGGTGTTATAATCTCACAACAGTCAACTTGTGTCTGGTCAGTAATGCATGAGTGTAGCTTCTCTTTCATTCAAGTAGCATTTAAAAGATACTATTACCTGACTCCACAGGAATTTCATATAACTCTCCCAACATTCTCTTATCAACATACACTGATGATGTTATCCTTTATAAAATGCAGTCTGACACTGTTAAAATCAGACTTCTGCAGTGGAGCGAGCATTAAGTAGTGTGTTCCCTAGATTGTGTAATTAGATAAGAAGAGGTTCTAGTCTCATAGCAGTCAACTTACATGTATTCATTCAATTATCAGTTTGGAGACAATTTTACACCAGGATGTCAGTCCACAGCTATGTCAGACACTCCTGCCAACATCTTCTTCTCTGCATACACTGATGATGTCATTTTCTAGAAAGTGCACTCTGACAGTGTCAAAGACAGACTTGGGCAGTGACGCTAGCATTAAATACTGTGTTCTGCAGCTTGTATTTTTACACCAGGATGGGAGTCCACAGCTACGTCAGACACTCCTATTCAAATATCTTCTCAGCATACACTGATGATGTCATCCCCTACAAAGTGCACTCTGACTATTAAAATCAGACATTTGTGGTTGCACTAGTCTTATATTGTATGGAATCCAGTTTTTATACCTACACAAGTGTGTTTTTCAAATCTGACCTCAGTCAACTGGTGTGTGGTTGGTGTTATATTACAGTCATTGTATGATGCTTTAAATCTCTTTTCATTTGACTCACACTCAGGAGAACCTTTTACATAGACCTAGGAATCAAATATCCCCTTTTATCCCTCTGTCCATATAAAATCTGTTCTGCAGAATACTAAGGATATCATCATCTCAAAGATGCATACAAACATCATGAAGTGGAGCCCCCACATGCCCCTCTGCAAGCCATCTATAGACCACTGGATGTGTGATTGCTAATTCTGTCATGGGGTTGTGCACTTCACATATGGACAGAGGCAATCCATATTAAATCAAACATATACACACAAACACACAGTCCCATTCTATCTTTCATCACATACACATAGCGATTTGTGTTTAAATGGCATATTAATGGCTAGGACTTTATGTGCTTTTGGCCAGTAGCCTACTACTGTCCTATGACCCTTTGAACACTGCACATCATTGTTATCATCTACATGTACTATGTTGAGGTGTGGATGTACTGTATCCCTATAACAGTGTATTCCAATCTGTGATTTGAGCTACCATATTGATGGCCACTGCTGCCATTTGGTTACATGTTCCTTCCATAACAGCTGTAGTAATATGCCTCCTGTGGAGTGCTGACATCAGATGATGCTATGTATATTGTTTCCTTACTAGGGCATGTGTTCTTGTACTGCAGTACATCAATATTCTACACAGTTATCATGCAACCATCACAGTGGCAGATGAAGTATAGCACAGGTGTGCACTTGTATACCTAACATCTTGAAATGTTATCTGACATACAGAAATATTATGTCATACCGATTATATGGGCACATAAGCCTGGGTTCATCCAGATTTTGTAATGCTGTTATATACACAAACATATGACATTTTGGGATTCACTTGCAACCTTGGGGAATTCTTTGCATGCAGGACTGTGTTGTTATTCACAATGATTATAGAGGTGTACCCAGGCAGCATTCTGTGACTGTTAGCATTTGTGCCATTAACTGTTCTGCATAAGCTGGCTCCACCTCAGTTGTCATATGTCCACATTCAGTGTCAGAGACCTCACACACATATTTCCACTGATAAACATATAGGCATATGATATACAAATGATGTAATGACATGACAAAGGTAGAGTTCTATGGCTGTATTAACAGTTCCACTGTGTCGCATGTTATTCTGCCCAAACATTATGTTTGGAGGTGATGTACAGCCTGAAGTCCAATTGTAGCATGGATACAGGTGTAGTGTGACTGTACCGCATCATGGACGTACCACTACATCTCACATTAACATTACCATTTGATAGTTTGCATGAATACATATGGATGTATGTCAGGATTTCATGGCAATATAACATTTTCACTGGCAATGTCAGGGGGATAGTGATCATGTGGCACATGTGCTGGTTGTTGACACATACTTACAGAAGGTGCTCCATGTATTTTTTGTATGTGCACAATATCACAGTGACAGCTTTCTTGATCACTGAAACTAGACTTTGCACTGATGTCGACGGGTGGATAGACTCAACAAAAGAGGAGGTGTAGTTGCTCTCCTCTTTAAAGGCCATCTCACTTCAACATTCCTTAAATGCAAAACCCCACAACTGGACAGTATAGAAATCATCTATACCACACTAACCATAAATTCAAGAAAAACACTTAATATAATTGGCTGCTATAATCCACCTGGAAATAATGTCCCAGTTATAAAATGTCTATTGAACTGGCAAGTAGTACCCTTAGTCAGGAGACATTCATACCGGGTGATTTTAATTTAGACTGGTTTGCATGTGATACAGATCACCCCATCCATCACATAAACCTGCATGGTTTTACACAAACTATTCAAGTACCTACCCGAATAGATAAAGCTAGTAAAAAGCAATCCACCTTGGATTGGCTATTACTAAATAACTCCTCTCACTCATTCCACTCAGGCTGCATTCCTGATTGTCTGACTGACCACCTACATACATTTCTTATATGACAATATATATTCCCACCAAAACCTACTATGTTTAACAACTCAGAAAAAAACATAACTTTAATCTTGACAACTTCCTAGCTGACCTACAAAGGTGCAATTGGACTCCACTCAAATACCTTGACCTAGATGATGCAGTGAACCACTTTAATAAATCTTTCTTAGATATATTAAATGCACATACCCCAGTTAGAACCATCAGAGTAAAATCAAACTATGCTCCCTGGCTAAGCAGAGACACTATGGCCCTTCTAAAAACTAGAGATAAAGCCTGGAACTATGGTGCAAGACTAACACAGTAGTTTCTAAACAACAGTATCAAGAACTTAGAAATAAGCCAAAAAAAAAAATAAAATAAAATAAATTTCTATCATAACATTCAAAACACATATCAAAAAAAACCCTCAAAAATTCTGGCCAGCTATAAACTCAATCCTTCACCCAGAAAAACCTACTACACTAATGCCAAACATTCACAACAATTCCGATAGCATAGCTACCATTTTTAACAAACATTTTACTGAATTTAGAATTGCCCTTTCCAAACAGCAAACTCCTACTTCCGATACCAAACCAGCCAAGTCTACAACTAGCAATGCCTCATTCTCTTTCTCTCCAGTTCCTACAGCCACTATAAAAAATCTACTATAGAAACTAAAACCTACTACACCTGCCATAGATAACTTACCCAATGAATATCTCAGAATTGCAGCTGAATCTATAGCCTTCCCAGTATCAATCCTTATAAATAGATCCATTCTTGAAAACAAGGTCCCTCAACTGTGGAAACTTTCCCATGTAATCCCACTTCATAAAGGGGGACCTTCCACAGAACTGACAAACTATCGGTCAATTGATATTCTTTCACCTCTTTCTAAGCTACTCTAAAGGTGTATTCATCTCCAGGTCATGAAATTCTTACTAACAAATAACCTTTGTGCAAACACTCATGGGTTTCGCCCATCACATAGTACCACTACAGCTCTCTTATCCTTCACTAATACTGTAAACCATCACAGGAATAACAACAGCGCTGTATCTGCCATATTTCTAGACTTATCAAAAGCTTTTGATATGGTCTCCCATTCCAAACGAATAGATGTACTAACTGAACTATCTTTCTCACCATCTGCCACAGCATGGTTTCATAACTATTTATCCGGCCATCAACAATCTGTTCTATGGCAGGGTGACCTATCTCCACGCCTTCCCTTATCCATTGGTGCCCCCCAAGGATCTACCTTGGGCCCCCTCTTTTTCTCCATCTTTATTAATAATCTACACACTGCTACTCCACATGGTTCTATAATACAGTATGCAGATGATTCAACACTTATCTGTGCTGCCACTTCTCTATCAACTCTTCATTCTCAAACACAGGAATCTTTCACTTCTGTTGAAACATGGTTAGCCAATGTCCATCTAATCCTGAACCCAAACAAAACTAAATTATTACTCTTCCAACCTAATAAGACATCTATCTCATGCCCAACATTTAACATAACAGCCAAAGTCAATACTGTGATCTCCCCAACAACCCATAAAAGGCTTCTTGGAGTGGAAATAGACAATACCCTAAAATTTGGCTTGCATGTCTCCCTAACTATAAAAAAGTCCATAAGAAAATTGGAAATCTATATAGGCAAAAAAGGTCCCTGACCACAATGGTCAAAATTACATTAGCATAAACCCATTTGCTCTCCACTCTACTATATGCCTCTCCAATTTTAACTAACCTAAGGAAAATGACTTATCTAAGCTAGAAGCATGTTATAATAAAATTGCTAAGTTTGCATCTGACTGCCCATATAGAACACATCACTGTACAGCTTTAAGGATACTAGACTGGCTTGAGCTTCCCAACATAAGTCTTTACAACCAAATCTCTCTATCTCACAAAATTGTAACACAACCAACTAGAACCCCTGCACTACAAAATTTCATCCAGTTCCAGCAGACGACTTCGCTCTAACAACAAGAACTTACTCACCATCTCCAAGGTCAACAACACTACAGGAAAATCTTTATTTTTCCAACTATATATCCTATATATGGAATTCCTTCCTAACTCCATTCTCTCATTCTCATCCACTAACCACTTTAAGCCATCACTTAAAGCTTATCTAAAAAATAAGTGGCTATGTTCCTGTACTAACCCCTCATGAGTGCTCTGATACATCACAGTATACCCAAAACATATCCAACTTCTCCCCTGGTGTTTAATCCTTTGTTCCTACCGACCTGTCTTACCCTTATATATTGACATAAGTCATACCTACAAATAGTACTAGCTATGTTCAAAGCCTAAGTTTTGTTGTCAAGACCTAACAAATTTGTATGTTCTTATGTATACTGCGTTTTGTTTACTTTATACTTTATTGATTATTGTAATGTGTGCATAAAAATTTACTGTTACTCATGGAGGTTTTCTCCTTAGGCCTCTGCTGCTTGGACTTTCCCGGTAAACAAATGTTAAATAAATAAATAAATAAAATAAATGTACCTTCTGTGTACATGGGCATAGTTGATGTATTGCCATTAGTCTCACATACTGCTGTACCATTCATTATAATGGATCACTTCTTAATTCACACATCAGTTATAGATACTTTAAACAACATTCATTGCTATTACATGTGGCAGATGCATGCAATATCCAGCTGTGTGGGAGCTATCCACCCACGTGCCTAGGTCTCCCAAATACCTTTTCATTTTTTGAGGTGGTGTGTTATTAATGTTATATGCTGGTGCATTCAAAAACTACTGTGTACATTGCAGCTTATATGGTGTATGCTCGGCTGAACCACCTACTTGGGGGAGGGGGGCAGTTCTCTGTTTAAGTGCATGCATAGGGCTAACCCCCCCTTCCAGTATACTGAAAAAAAATACCAAAAAAATGATACATTTAAAATATCACAGGCAAGCAGCTTTCTTAAAATCGTTGTCATACTTTTCACCTTCTTTGCTCAAGAATTCTGCCCAAGCCCAAAATAAAGAGTGTGATTGTGTGGTGGTAGTGGTGGAGGAGTAAGGTGGACAAAGGCCTACAGTTGGACAATTTTAAATATTACTCTAATTGTGGGGGTGCTGCGGTAGCATTGTCGCCTCACAGTTAGACGTTGCCCGTTCGATTCTCAGTTAGAGTGTCTTCTGTGTAGCGACATGCGTGAATGGGCGTTCCTTCATTGAAGGTTGTGCGTTAGGCCCGGCAAGCCAGTACGTAAATATCTACTGCCAATCATTAGCAGACCAGAGTTCCGCTGTGGCGACCCCTAACTGGGAAAAGCCGAAAGACACAAACAAACTCTAATTATCTTAAACATTTAACCAAACAAGAAGTTTTTATTCAACATGCATTTTCTGAACTATAACCGGTATTAAACTCTAATATCTGATATTATTGAATGACTACATAATTTTCAGTGATTTATTAGAAGGAAATAGCAAAAATATGAAGCAAAATCAGGACCTTATCAAGTCACTGCTCCTGATTTTCAGGGACTTCCCTGATTTTTTTTTTTTATTTCTTTTTTATTTTCCCTTGGGAACTTCCAAGATTTGGACTCAAATTTTAGCTCTGTCCCTCTTAATCTCTCCTAAAACTTGTGAATTTTAAAGAACAGGTGGTGATTTACATTAAGTAATGACAATAACTAGTCACAAACTTCTTTTACTTCAGAAAATGTATATTAATTCACATTATCGTACCCTGTTAATGTCTCAAGTTAATAATACTAATTAGGTTGCCATTTTTCAAATGGAGAAAGTGGGACATTTTTTGTAGAAACGTCAGATTTTGTAGGGCAAAACATAACCACGGCCAGTACAAAGGACAGAACTTCACTTTTTTTGCAAAATAAAACCTTATTCTTGTAGCATTTGAGTTGCTTATTCTGTTTCTTATAATATTTGGATTTTTCAGATACAAAATAACTGTTTATGCAACTATTAAAGTAAATACAGGAAATATGTTTGTCCTAAAATCTCAGGGCATTGGCCATTTTTTCAATTGTTTTGCATGACACAACTGCCCAAAGATGGTCTGTCTCTCACAAAGTGGGACAGGTGGTACCCTAATACTAATATGTTAGAAGTGTACTTAATTATTTTTGCATCTGTTCTTGATTGGTTGAGACATACATCTGGGACATGAGTGGTATGTGTATTTTTAGAATGTGTATACTGCTTGAGTGTAAACAAACACATTTGATGTTGTTAATCTTCACCTAATACTTGACGGTGGGTTTGGTTCCGAATCCTCGGAACTAACTCGGTCATTATTTTCTAGCTTGCGCTCTCCAAACTCTCAAGTCTGGGACAACTCATAATGTACTTCACAGAGATTACCTCAGATCTCATTTGCCATGTCGCAGACCAGATGTGCCTTCATTATCTCTCGAGCCTTGGTGAATTTTGTGAGTTATAAAACTTTTTTATATATCCTTCTAGTAGTTAACTTATCTTCTTCTTTAAGCTACCCACTCCTCTTACTGTTTTTCTTTTCTTGTGTGAGGTATTTTCTTCTGTTTACCATTGTTGGTAAATTCTTCTCTTTGGGTGTCCCTGTTACCTTTGTATTTTTCTTCTTTAAAAAAAAAAAATTGCTTTTTCCTTTGAATATGTCTGTCAAGAGACTATATCCCATGAAATCTAAGGGCTCTTCAGGTTTCAAAAGATGTAACAAGTGTGAAGGAGAAATGCCCAATTCAGATGGCCATACCTTGTGTGTGTATTGCTTGGGAGTAATTCATTTACAAGAGAATTGTGCTATCTGTCATGGTTTTTCCTCCTGTACCTTAATGGAAAGGAAAAATAAGCTTTTTTTGAAAGGCCTATTAAAATCTCCTTTTGATGAGGCCATTTCTGGATTAAAAAAGAAAACTGTGGAAGTGGGAGCTTCTTCCCACAGTTCAAAAAAGAGGCCTTCTTTGGTCCCGAGCTCCTCGGAACCGATGAGAAAAATTTATAAAACTGCCTCGGCTCTGAAAACTTCTTCAGCACCAGGAGAATTGACGGTGCCTAGTAAGACACTTTTGCACCATTCTGATGCTTCAACCTCCGCTCCATCTGAGCCGTCGGTACCTAGGACTTCAGAATTACTTAGTGCAATGAGAATGGTGTATTCTCCTTCTTTGGACCCGTTTAGGGGCACCCCATTCGTGGAAGTCAGACAGTCCAGATCTCCTTCCACAGTTCCAGTGAGGTCTACTAAAAGTTTATCAGAACAGGACATTATGAGGTTAGTGGACCAGCTCCTAGTGGCAAGAGGATTAAGTTTGGTTCAGAGCCAAGCCAGCATCAAAACTGCTCATTCCACCCCTACTTACACTCCTCCTCCAACTCTACCTGAGCCCTTGGAGTCCTCAGTTCCAACAGCCCCTGCTCCGACTGAGTCAGTTCTGACAGCTTTCCAGTCTTTGGTTCCGACAACAGCCTTGAGTTTTTTCTGGATCTTCTGCACCGGGGGACGCCCACAGTCAGGACTCGATGGTTGGTTCTGGGATGCATGATACCTTTTCGGCTCCATCTGAGCCTTCCATGCCTCTCAGAGTGTCGGGTCTTGTAGTTTGGACTCAGGCTCCAGGTGCAGAGGTGGTCTCCTCGGTGCAGGGTGTGACTCCGATTCTGAAGCAGTCCTTTTCGGTTCCAGGCTCCCATCCCTCTATGGGGGGGGGGGCTGCCTTCCGTATCATGGAGAAAGCACTATCCCTTGGGGATTCTCAGTCATTGCCTTCACTGTTGGGGCAAATATCTTCCCCTTCCTCTAGGCCAGAGCTGCCACTGACCTCACCCCCGGACAGAGGGTGCAAAAGCTACAGGTAACTCCCACCCTGGTGGTTTCCTCTTCGGATACTTCTCCAGAACTTTCCCCCGAAGAAGTCCCTGTGAAGAGGAAGTGCAAGAGGAAGCACCTCGACTCCCCAGAGGAGTCTTACACTGAGGATACTGACTTTGATGAAGGCGAAGGTTCCCCAAAGTCACCGCCTGAAGATGTTTCCTTAGGGGACATCCTTGAAATAGTGAAACAGAGGGGTGACTGGTTGTCCACACAATCTTCAACAGAGGAGTCAGTATACCTGGAGGCTTTTCACGTCCAACCCTCCACTTCTTGGATTTCTCCGCCTGCTGAACTTGTAAAATTGATAGCTCAGCGGGCTTGGAAGATACCTGATGCCATAGAGCCTATTCCCAAAAGGCCTCTGTATTTTCTGTGCACCAAAGGAAGAACCACATTGGTCCAAAGGAATCCCTGTTGATGCCATGGTGGTAGCAGCAGCCACCAAAAAAGAACTCACAGAAGAGAATAAAACTATCCATCCTCCTAACAAGGAGTCTACGACCCTGTAAAGCTTTGGGAAGTGTGTTTATGCTTCAACTAACTTTGAGTTGAGGTCGTTGAACTACATGGCACATTTTACCAGGTTACAAAGAGACTTGATTAAGGAACTTTCTAACACTTTGGCAGGAGCAGTTGCTGCGGAGGTTCAGGATAATGTCTCCTCCCAGCTTGCAACCCTTGAATCCATTTCCAGTTCGTCCATGAGGCTCATAGCACATGCAGCCAAGGGACATACAGAGCAGTGGGCTCAGGCATAGCCATCAGACGACATTCCTGGATGCGCTTATGTGACTTTGCGGAGCCAGTGTCATTCGTCAATGCACCTTTTGAAGGGTCTACTCTTTTTGGCCCAAACGTTAAAGAAACTCTGACCAGAAGTGAGCAAGATGGCAAGACCCTATCTCCCATGGGCATACGTTTCTCTACTCCTCAGTGACCCTATTCAAGGAATCCGAGGAGTGGGAGACTATGGTTCAAGAAATCCAAAGGCCCTATCTACAACTCGGGGGCCAGAATGGACCATAAAATCAGGGGTCCAGAGAATCTTTCTCCGGTACTCCCTATCAGCATCCCAGAAGGGGTGCCCAATTGTCTTCCTCTGGAGGCAGCTGGGGGGTGATTATCCCTGCACCTATCTGCCTGGCAATTAATAACCTTGGACAAATGGGTGATTGGAATTATATCTAGAGGCTACCAAATTCCCTTGTTTGTGAACCCCAAACCTCAGAAAAACTCCCAGATGTTCCACCCAATCAAACAGAAGCAGCAGCTTTAGAAATCCAAAAGCTGCTAGATGAAAGAGTCATCCAAAAGTCCCACCATTAGTGCCCCAAAAAACAGGGGACTGGAGACCGATTTTGGATCTCAGCCGATTCAACAAATTAGTCTACCAAACCAAATTTTGGATAGTCACGGTTCAAACCATACTTCCTTTCTTGAAAAAAAGGCAACTGGATGTGCTCGATAGACCTCAAGGATGCTTATTACCACATAAAGATGGAGAAAAGCTCCAATAGGTTGCTATGCTTCTGGCTAGGGGCCAGTCATTATCAATTCAGAGTATTGCCCTTTGGACTCAACACAGCCCCCAGGGTGTTTACCAAATGCATGGCAATAGTTGGAGCTCACCTCAGATTGCAAGGTTTTCGAGTATTCCAATATCTCAACGACTGGCTCCTCACTGCTACCACCAGCATCACTTGGAAAGAGCAAGAGACTATACTCTGTCTGTCTGCACATCTCTAGGTATTTCAATAAATCTCAGGAAATCCCAGCTGCAACCTGCACAACATCTGAATTTCATAGGGGCACAAATGAACACTGTCTCAGGAATAGCTTCTCTCCCTCCAAAAAGACTTCTAAACAGCAGGGCTCTGGTGAGACAGATTACGCAAAACAACAGCATCCCAGCAAGATTAATTCTTCAGACCTTGGGTTCAATGGCTGACACAATTACTCTGGTTCCCCTTGCTTGATTCCACATGTGAATACTACAGTGGTTACTAACAACGCAGTGGTCTCTAGCTCATAAACCAATGTCTTACCAAATTCTTGTAACCAATCCCTTCAAACAGAACCTCAAATGGTGGCTTCATTCAGATCAGATTCTCCTGGGCCGGCCCTTCACTCTACCTCAACCCCATGCCATAGTGACCACGGATGCTTCCTAGTTAGGTGGGTGGGCATTATCTGGTGAAGACAGTTCAAGGCACATGGTCCCAGCCAGAGGCCAACCTGTACATCAATGTTCTAGAGATGAGGGCAGTGCTCTTAGCGTTGCAAGCATTCCAGGATTCCCTTCCTCTAGGAACAGTGGCTATTCAAACAGACAACATGGCAGTGGTCTGGTACATCAACAAACAAGGGGCAACCAAGTCATATCCATTGTGTCGAGAGGCACTCAGAGTGTGGAAATGGGCGATTTCTTGCAACTGCTTTCTCATAGCAATGCACATTCCGGGAAGTTCAAATGTGATAGCAGACAAATTGAGCAGGTCTATTCTCATGCCTCATGAGTGGTCCCTGAACCCAGTAGTGGCAGACAAGATTTTCCATTGATTGGACCAACCTTGCTGCGACCTTTTTGCTTCTCACCTAAACAACAAATACAGAAGATACTTTGCCCTAATCCCTCCACCAGGGGAGTCACCCAGGGAAGCTCTTCTACACAATTGGCCCGGTCTATTATATGCCTTTTCACTGATTCCATTAATCTCTCAGTTTCTGAAGAAAGCAAACATGAAGAATACCATAATTCTCATTGCCCATTCTGGCCTTGACAAGTCTAGTTCCCCTTCCTTTGGCCTTGTCTACTACAGGATCCATGGACTCTGGATCCGACTCCTGACCTGCTAACTCACCCAGAAAGCATGGTTCACCCAAACTTGCAGCACCTCAAACTGACGGTGTGGTTCCTCTAATTCCCATGATTGCCAGGCAAGCTCCTCTGTCCTCACCAGTCCAACATATTGTTATTGCACATCACAAACCTACAACTAGAAAACTTTACTTGAGCAAATGGATAAGCTTTACCATATGGGCTTTAAATAAGGGACTTGACCCCTTCAATGCCCCTATTGAATCCATATTAGACTTCTTGAATACTCTCTTTGAGTCTAGTTCCTCTGCTTCCACTATAAAAGTTCAGTTGGCTGCAATCTCTAATTTTCATACTGGTCACAATAATGCCTCAATAATGTCCCACAAGCTTTCCAAAGCTTTTCTGAAAGGATAGTCTTTACTCAGACCCCCTTTTAAAGATCTGGTTCCTCCATGGGATTTGACTACAGTCCTACAAACTTTAACTCAAAGCCTTTTTGAACCAGCTGAGTCTTGTCAATTAAAATTTTTGTCTTGGAAGACTCTGTTTCTAGTAGCCATCGCCTCAGCAAGGAGACTCTCTTTGTTACAGACTCTATCATGCAAATCTCCCTATTTGATTTTTCATACAGAGTTCAATTAAGACCAAATCCATCCTTTCTTCCAAAAGTGGTTACTGAATCCAATATCAACCAGTCCATACATTTACCGACCTTTTTCCCTAATTTTACCAATCAAGGTGAATACCTTCTGCATTTGGTAGATGTTCATAGAGAGTTGCATTTTTATCTCCACAGAACTATGGAATCCTGTAAATCTGACCAATTATTTGTGGCCTTCTCTGGCTTAAAAATGGGTTGTGCAGTCCCAAAATTTACCTTGGCTAAATGGTTGAGAGACTGCATTTCTTTCACCTACCAATCTCAAGGTCTTCAACTTCACAAAACTTTTAAAGCTCATTCTACAAGGGCTATTGCCACATCAGCAGTTTTTCATGCAAAGCAGCTCTAGATGACATTTGTGCTGCAGCTGCTTGGTCCTCTCATCATACCTTCATTAGACATTACAAACTAGATCAAATCTCGAGGGGTCGAGCATCCTTTGGCTCTATCGTGCTTCAGAATATTATTCCATGAGACCGCCCAAGATTTATAAATTGCTGGAGATTCTGTCCCACTGTCAAGGATTAAGTGAAGATTAACATCATCAGATAAAGAAGTTATGTCCTACCATAACATTCCATCTGTGTTGTTCACCTTCACCAATCCTTGACATACCCTCCCCACCATCCCCCTTCCAAAAAATTTGTTGTTAGTAGGCCACACAGATTCTAATCAGTTTTTTCTCATAAGGAATCTATAGATGGCCTTGTCTTCTTTGTATATATCTCTATGTATGTATATATATATATATATATATATATATATATATATATATATAGTTCTCATATTCTAAACTTTTGGCTATGTGCTGCCACCTGGCAAACTCGATCTGAAGTAATCTCTGTGAGAGCATTATGGATAGTCCCAGGTGCGAGAGTTTGGAGAGCGCGAGCTGGAAAATAATGGCCGAGTCGGTTCCGAGGATTCAGAACCGAACCCACAGTCACAGAGTGGTGAAGATGAACAACACAGATGGAACATTATGGTAAGACATAACTTCTTATGTTATGTTGTCCTATGTCGCCTTCATTCTGGCTAGTTGGGGTTCAAAACTGAGCATCGGTTCTGACTCGGCCGCATACTAATGCTCGAGAGCTCTCACTGGCATGAGGCTAAAATATATCTCATGATGCCTAGCGGTTGTTCCCCAGATCTCGTTTGCTGCTTGCAACTTCAGGATTGCTCTTCGCTGGCTCAGGTTAAGTGACTTTATTTTTTGGTATTACATTGCGGTTAATAGCAATTTTTCTAATTGCTTATTCCCTTTACACGATGTAATTCCCCTTTTTCAGCAAGTCTTCTTTCTATCCCTGTTTATTGACTTAACTTGAACTCCTTGTTCCTTCTTAAGGTCTACTTGGCGCTGCCCAGAGGAATCCATTTTAGTTAGAGGATTTCCTCTCCCCTTTTTCCTCTTTCAGTTTCGCCATTTAAGTTAGAGGCATCTCTTCAGTTAGGGGAGTTTGTCGTTTAAGTTAGAGTCCCTCCTCTAACTTTTTTCTTTCTTCCCTAAGCCTGTCTTTCTTAACAAAAAAAAAAAAAAAAAAAGAAATATGTATATATATATATATATATATATATATATATATAGAGAGAGAGAGAGGTTTTTACTATCCTTGCTTATTGTGAAGTGGTGTGTTTGTTACCAAATAGTTACTGTTTTTTCTTGACATTAGTACCTTTTGTTAGTCAGGATGTCTAAAGAAGTTAAGCAGTCAGGATTTAAAAAGTGTAACTTGTGCACACAGAAAATGTCTCTTACTGACGGTCACACCAGCTGTGTGTACTGTTTCTGCGCCATCCACCTGCAGGATTCCTGTTTGATCTGTCATGGGTTCAGTTCCAGGGTCCTGCAGGAAAGGAAAAACAAACTTATTCTCAGGGGTTTATTGAAGGGACCCTTTGATACAGCTGAAGGCAGTCAGGCTTCAAAAACCGTAGACAAAACTCAAAAAAATTTTACAGCTCCAGGCTCGGAATCATCGAAGAGACACAATCAACCTATTTCTTTGGAAGTGATACCTAGCAGTTCCGACAGACAAAAATCTACTTCGGCTCCACCTGTGACTTCGGAGCCATCAAGTAGTAAAAAGAGGAGCCGGTCAGCGTCATTGGAACCGATTCAGTTAGTGCCGCAGTCTCCCTTGCTTCAATCTGTGGCTGGTAGCCATAAGTCCTCCCGTTCATCTCAGAGCCTTTCAGATGATGGTGTGGACCGAGTAGCGAGAAAGTTGCTTTGTACACCGGCCTTGGCAACAATTCTTTCCAGCCCAGCCCAGAAAATTATGGAGCCGACTCCAATAGTGTCTTTACCCTCGGTTCCTCCTCCGATTCAGTTGAGATCGGAGTCAGAGTGCCTTGAAGTCCTTGTGGTGGAACCTTCGGTTCCAAAGCCCACTCCAGAAGTTTCAGTGTCAATGTCAGCTCTGACCACTTCGATTTCCTCTTCTGCCAAAGGGTCTGGGGGCCGAAACTCCCTCGTTGGCTCTGGGGGAAGAGTAGGACCAGACCCTTGTAGGATCCGACTCTTTCACTCGGAGCTGTGGTGCAGGTCAGTTCAGTGCCCACATCTGCCTTGGAGCCCTCGTCCTTGGTTTGGGGGAGATCTCCTGGCTCCTCATACTGGGAGTCTCTCTCTGTCATGGATCGGGGTGCCTTCGAGGTGATGAGGAGTGTGTTTTCCTCTGAGACTCCTCCACCCTCGGCTACAGCTACTCTTCCCCCCAAGGGCCCGGTGTCAACCTCTACATCACTCCTCCAACCCCTGCGTAGAGAACCAATGCACCAGGATGCCCCAATGGGTGAAGCCCTTTCTTCCAAAACCTCTCTGGAACATCCCCCCGAAGAGGTCCCTCGGAAGATAATGTGTAAGAGGAAACAGACTCCCCCAAGTCTGTCATGTCTGATACCAACTCAGATGAATCAGAAGAGTCCACATAGTCACCCTCTGAGGATGTCTCATTTTCAGACATCTTAGTGATCTTGAAACAGAGAGGTGGCTGGAAAGCCCTTTCCCCTTCTGAGGATAAGTCGGTATACCTGGAGGCATTTGTTTCTTAACCCTCCACATCTTGGGTGTCTCTGCCTTTTGACCAGCTACGGGGTGTGGTCAATCAGAAGGTGTGGGGGTCTCCGGAGTCTGTGGAGCCAGTTCAGAGGAGGCCAAACAAATTTATCACAACCCCGGAGGACAAACAGTTTCTAACAAAAGAAGGTCTGGTAGATGCTATGTTGGTGGCAGCGGCCACTAAGAAGGAACTCAGTGAAACTTCTGCATCTGTCCACCCGCCGAATAAGGAATCTCGTACGATGGACAGATACAGGAAGTGCATGTTTTCTTTAGCAGCCTTTACCCTTAGGTCACTGAATTACCTAAACCATTTTACTCGCTTGCAGAGGGATCGCCTTACGAAGTTAGGAGATACCATACAAGGTGCTACAGCTCAGGGGTTGTCTGACAAAATTAACTCTCAGCTTGCAGCCTTAACCTCTATTACTAACTTATCCATGCGCCTCATTTCCTATGCAGCTGATGGAGCGAGTGGGGCAGCAGGTACAGGAATAGCTCTGAGGAGACATTCCTGGATGCATCTTTGTTATTTTTGCTGAACCCTTCAAGTCTTCTTTTATTGACGCCCCTTTTGACAGCTTGTCCCTGTCCGGACCAAAGGTGAAAGAGACCCTAACCAGGAGTGAGCAGGATGACAAGACTCTTTCTGCTGTTGGAGTATGTTTTTCCGCCCCAACGAGGCCCTATCCCAAGGGCCAGAAAGTGGAAAGATGTGGTTCCAGAAATCCAAAGGAGCCTCGCCGGACACTCGTGGTGAATTTTCCCCCAGCGGCAGAGGGGGAAATAAAGGAAGATGCCACCCACGTGACAGAGGGGGCCCGCAGAACCAGGGCGACAGAGATATGTTCTCGGGTCGACCCTTCCAGGGCTCCTGAAAGGAGGCCCGCCTGCCCACCTCTGGAGGCAGTTGGGGGGAGATTATCACTTACCCAAAAGCCTGGCTGGACTTAACTCAAGAACAATGGATACAGTCCATCATATCCAGAGGATACAAAATTCCTTTCTCCCATTCACCTTTACCATCAAAGTCCATCCCAGACATTCCACCCAGTGAAAGGGGTCTAGCAACCATAGAGATCCAAAGTTTGATAGAAAAAAGAGCCATCCAAGACATCTCCACAGACCAAGTCGGATCCAGAATTTACTCAAGGTTCTTTTTAGTTCTGAAAACTGGAGACCAACTCTAGATCTCAGCAAACTAAACAAGTCAGTCAAAAAGACGAAGTTCCGGATGGTAACACTGCAGTCTATACTCCCTTTATTGGGACAAGACAATTGGATGTGCTCGATAGATCTCAGCATGCATACTACCATATAAAGATGGACAGGCGATCCAGATGGTATCTGCACTTCTGGCTGGGAGACAGTCATTACCAGTTCAGAGCTCTGCCCTTTGGTCTCACTACAGCCCCCAGCATGTTTACCAAGTGCATGGCAGTAGTTACGGCTCACCTGAGGCGTCAAGGATTCCGGGTGTTTCCATATTTAGGCAAATGGCTTCTGACCGCCACCACTGAGCATCTAGAAGAATCTAGAACAAGAAACTCTACCATTCATCTCTGCTCTCATCTGGGAATTACGGTAAACTTACAAAAATCTGCCTTGTGGCCATCTCAGCAAATTACCTTTATAGGGGCAGACTTAGACACAAGAAATATGGTGGCAAAACTGCCTCATGAAAGAGTACAGACACTACGGCACCAAGTCTCCATACTAATCAAGAAGAAAAAAGTACAAGCCAAATTTGTCCTCAAAGTCTAGGTTCAATGGCAGTGACAATCATCACATTAGTTCCATTGACATGTCTACTTGCCCAGTGGTCTGTGCAGGAGTTGCCTATGTCCCACAAAATTCTCATCATGGACATCTGCAGGAAGGACCTACAATGGTGGCTTTACTCCTACCAGGTAACTATAGGCAGACCATTTGTACTTCCCCATCCCGTAGCCACAGTGACCACGGATGCTTCCCAGATAGGGTGGGGGGCATTATCTGGGACAGACGGTCCAAGGGACTTGGCAGAAACATGAGTACCACTTGCACATAAATGTCCTAGAGATGAGGGCGGTGCTTCTGGTGTTGCAAGCATTCCACAGCTCTCTACCGACAGGTACTATTGCATTTCAAACAGACAATATGTCAGTGGTATGGTACATCAACAAGCAAGGAGGAACCAAATCCTACACCCTATGTCGGGAGGCTCAAAGAGTATGGCAATGGGCAATTTCTTCTCAACTTCTTCTGACTGCAACCCATATCCCAGGGAAATCCAACGTAATAGCAGACAGGTTGACCAGAGTGATCCTTATGCCTCATGAGTGGTCGCTGAATCAAAAGATTGCAAACAGAATTTTTCGCAAGTGGGGCCAGCCTTGCTGCAATCTATTTGCGACATCCATCAACACCAAATGCAGCAGCTACGTTGCCCTAGTCCCCCTTCCGGAGGAGTCATCAAGGGGTGCACTTATGCATGATTGACCCCCAGGACTTCTGTATGCCTTTCCTCCATTTCCATTAATACCTAAGGTACTCCAGAAATCCAAGTTGTTGAGTCGCAAGCTAATACTCATTGCCCCTTACTGGCCTTTGACAAATTTAGTTTCCCTTCCTATGGCCCCATCTTCTGGAGGAGCCCTGGATTCTGGACCCAGTGCTGGATCTCCTGACTCATCAGTCAGGAAAGCTCCACCCCTCCCTTCAAAATCTCAAGCTGACAGCTTGGTTACTCCACTTCCAGTCTTAGCCAGGCTTCCAGATTTATCCCCGGCAGTAAAGCACATTCTGGTTTCTTCACATAAGAATATAACTAGGAAACTTTATGAAAATAAATGGAAGAGATTCTCTTATTGGGCAGACAGAAACAACATAGATCCCTTTACAGCTCCTGTATCTGCGATTCTTGAATTCTTAACGGAAATTTTTGATCAAGGTGCAGCAGCAATGGTAAGAGTGCACCTAGCTGCTATTTCAAATTACCATGTCGGAGACATGGGGTCGAACATCATGTCCTATAGATTATGCAAAACCTTTCTCAGGGGTACTTTTCTTCTAAGGCCTCCCTTAAGAGAACTCCTCCTCCGTGGGACCTCAATTTGGTATTATTGTCTCTGACCTCACCCCCCTTTGAACCAGCCTCCTTGCATTCACTAATGTTCTTATCTTGGAAGACAATCGTTTTAACAGCAATTACCTCCGCTAGAAGAGTATCAGAATTGCAACTTCTGTCTATTCGTCCTCCCTATTTAATCTTTCATAAAGACAGAGTGTCCCTCAGAACGAATCCTTCCTTTCTACCAAAAGTTTGTTCCGAGGACAATTTGAACCAGTCTATTGAGTTACCTGTATTTTTCCCTAATTATAGCAACAAGGCAAAATACAAGCTTCATCAGTTGGATGTGCATAGACAACTATGTTGTTACATACATAGGACTACAGAATTTTGAAAATCCGACCAACTCTTTGTGTCTTTTTCAGACAACAGGAAAGGTGTTGCAGTTTCAAAGATCACCTTATCAAAATGGCACACAGATACCATCACTTATGTCTATAACCTGCATAACAAACAGTTGCCAGGCAAAATTACAGAGCATTCAGCTAGAGCCATGGCACTTCTACTGCCTTTCAAGCTAAACTTCCTTTGGACTCAATTTGTGCAGCTGCCACATGGGTCAACCCTCATACCTTTATTATTCATTACAAAGTAGATGTGGCCTCCCGGAGCAGGGCTTCCTTTGGATCCACAGTTCTGAAGAGTTTATTCCCTTGAGCCACCCAAAATGAAGGTGCTGGGGGACACTGTCCCAACCAAGAATGAAGGCAAGATAGGACAACATAACAAAGTTATGTACTCACCAAAATGTTCCATGTTTGTTGCCCATGATCTCGCCTTCATTCTTGCGACCCACCCTCCTTTCCCCCCATCCGAGACGATCGAGAGGAACTATAAATTGGCTATAGATGCCTGACTCTCTTCACACCTGTTTCAGAGGGGCAGCGCATCTGATATAAAAAATGCTAAACGCGCGTTTGCACGGTTTAGCGCGACTTAGCGCGATTTAGCGCGGAGCTGCTACTGTTGCACACTAGGGCAGTGCCGGTTAAGCAGATTTAAACTATTAGGGCTACCTAAATTCCACTCTTCAAATTTTCCCTTAAAACTACCTTCCTCGAACTATACTACTGATCTAATCAGCATATCCTATAACTAAATAGATCATCTCTACCTGACTCTAAGTAGCCTATTCTGTATCTGTCAAACCTAGCACTTACTCCTACAGTACTTATCACCGAGATACAGCACTCTTGTTATAGATAGTACCCCAAAAAGGTGAACCCCATTTCTCGGACACCCACATCCCACAAAATCTCTTTTTAAAGTTTTTTGTCTATTCCTTCTAGCATGTCGAGGGATCAGTTGCTAGTATCCTCTCCTGCTCAGCTGGTGAACCTGGGAATATTGAGGCAATGTTACAATTGCCTCATGTACACAGACAACCCTCTCCTCCTCCCACAAAACACAAATACATGCGAGAGATGCAACTATACGGCCAAACTGGAGGCTGAGCTCTCTCAACTTAGGACTGGCAAGACCAGACGGGAGGAGAAGGTTACCACACACACTATAGACCCAGTCTCACAGAGTACCATCACAACCTCAAATCATACACATAAACACACAAAGACATACTCGGAGGCTCTGATCAGAAATCTAGCAAAACAGCAGAGGCCACCAAAGCAGACACCCAAACAACCACCACCTCAAAACACAACACCTGCAACACATAGACCTCACAGTCAGGGTGTCAAACAGTCACAGCCCTTAAGGCCAAACAGAATGCCAGACACACTAGTCATTGGTGACTCCATAGTCAGACACAATGACGTCCCGCTCACCAGACTGAGTAAGGAGAGAGTTACAGTAAGCTGCCTGTCGGGCGCTAGAATCCGCCACATAACGCAAGCACTCAGGTCTCTCAACAGCAGGTACAAATACGACTCAGTCATTGTCCACGCTGGTGTAAACGACCTGAGCCGTACCTCCTTGGACTACATGAAAAGAGACATTGAGGAGCTCTCTGATTATGTAGCCCAGGCAGGTATGACCCTGACCTTGAGCAGTATCCTACCTTCACCAAGAATGATGCCACAATACAGTGATAAGATGATCAGCTTTAACAATTGGCTTAAACTCTGGTGTCATTCAAAGGGGATCCAATGTCTGTCTGCCTGGGATGACATGCTGGACAAGCCACGCTGCTCAAGGGACGGCTTGCACCTGTCACCCTGGGATTCCGGATATTGGCAAAGGCTCTTGCCACCCCATAGTGCCTTTTTAGGCAAGGCTCAAATTCTAAACCTACCACCCTAGAACACAAAAAGGAAAAACTAAGGGTAATGCTGCTCAATGCCAGAAGTCTAAATCTCAAAATGCACGCACTCGAGGCCCTTCTCAGTATGGAGAACATCGATGTCTGTGCTGTGACAGAAACCTGGTTCAAGGCTCCTGAGAGCACCCCAGCACTAACAGGTTTTACCTCATACCATGCGTTCCGGCCCCAAAATCCGGACAATACCAAGAAAGGAGGGGGGGTATCCATATTCATCAAGGACACCCACGCCTCAAGACTGGTGGCAATGCACGATGCATCGGAGATCATCCAGGTGCAATTAACCATAGGCAAGACTGCTCTGCAAATTGTAGCATGTTACAGGCCACCCTCACAAACTCAGGAACCTCACATGGCTTTCCTGAAAACACTGGAGGGGATAAATGTATCTCCAAACATCATCATACTAGGTGACTTCAATTACCCTAATATAGACTGGGAACACTACTCAAGCCCAAACACCCTAGCCCAAAAGTTCCTGGAATTCATAAACTCAAATGCCATGGAACAACTAGTCACCATCCCCACAAGAGGAGAAAACATACTTGATCTCATCATCACGAACATGGGAGCACAATGTTCAACACCGGAAGTATACCCCTCACTGGTGAGATCAGATCACAAACTAATCTTGCTGGAGGTCCTCATCCCACCCCCACCTGAAATAAAAAAGACCACAGTAAAAAACTTCTCGAAAGCCGACTTCACACTTCTAAAGACTAGTGTGGTCTCCTTTAAGGCCCCCGAGCCGGCAGAAAACAGTACTCAAGCCGCTGAATCACTTACAAATGCCTTCTACCAGCACCTGCAGGACTGCATGGATAAGGCAATCCCAAGCAAAACAAAGACTCTTTGTACCAAGGGCAAGCGTCCAGTCTGGTGGACCCCAGCCATAAACAAACTCTACAACAAAAGGAGGAAGCTACTGCAAGACAGAGCAAAATCCTTAAAAGGTAAGACACCTTTGATCACTATAAGTAAAAAGCTAAGAGCTCTCATAAAATCATCCAAAGCAAATTTTGAGAGAAAAATAGCTAAAGACTCAAAAGACAATCATAAGGCCTTCTTTAGCTATGTTAGAAACCTGGGAGGAAACTCCCAGATATGCTCAGAACTAGTTCAAAATGATGTGAAGATTACTGATCCTACAGACATTGCCAACATACTGGCTGACAGGTTCGGTGCAAACTCCCCCCCCCTCCCCCCCAAAAGGAGAGATATCTATACCAAATGGTTGCAGCCCCCCAAACATTTCAAACGCCCAGGTGAGAACTGCTCTCTCCAAAGCAAAAAACACAGCATCCATGGAACCTGATGGTGTCCCAGGCTGTGTGCTCCACGAACTCAACGAGGAATTAAACCCACAGCTAGGACAGCTGTTTAATCATAGTCTCACCTCTGGATACGCACTCCAGGAGTGGCGCACTGCGACTGTGGTCCCACTTCACAAAGGCGGTGCCTCCACAGACCCTGGAAATTACCGGCCCATTAGCTTGACAAGCCTTATCTGCAAAGCTATGGAGAGGATCATAATGGACCTCATAAATAAAGACATAGGGAATTTGCAGACTTTGGATCCAACCCAGTTTGGCTTTGTCAAAGGCAGATCATGCCTTTAAACTTGGTTGACTTTTTCAAACAGTCATCAAGGCCATTGATGAGGGAAAGGCAGTCCATACAGCTGCACTCGATCTGGCAAAGGCCTTCGACACAATACCCCACTCGGGTATCATTGAAAAACTCATCAGCTTAAATGTTAACCCATACATCACAAGATGGGTTGCAAACTGGCTGAGTGACAGAACCCACAGGGTCAGAGTTGCTGGCGCCATGTCAGACTCAAAGCCTGTCACAAGTGGTGTCCCACAGGGCTCAGTCCTGGGCCCACTCTTGTTTGGCATCTACTTTTCCGAGTACAAGCAAACACAGGAGGGTTATGGCTGACAAAGTTTGCAGATGACTGCAAACTGGGCCAGAGTCGAAAACACATCTGACACAGATATCCTTCAGAAGGGTCTCACAGAAACGGATGACTGGTGCCAGAGCCATGGCCTAAAGTTAAATGCCAAAAAATGCATAGTCATACCCTTCGGGAAAAACAAGGTTACCCCTAGCTACCATATAGGTGGTAATCCTCTGAGCTCAGAAGAAGTTATCAGGGACCTGGGGACCCAGGTTGACAGTAGCCTGTCATTCGACACCCATGTAGCTAAAGTAGTTAGGAAGACCTTCTACATTGCCCACCTTATCATGAAGGGATTCACATCTAGATCAAGGGAGGTCATAGTCTCCCTATACTCATCACTCATCAGACCAATGATTGAGTACAATGCCCCATTCGGAATGTATCTGACCCGACACTTGCAGCAGTTGGGGAGGCCACAAAAGTTCCTCACCAAAAGGATAAAGGGTCTCAAAAATCTGTCCTATGCTGCCCGACTGAAAGAACTCCAGCTCTATTCAGTCGCCACCGCTTGCTCAGAGGTGACCTTTGCCTGACATACAAGGCCATGTCTAACCCAGATTTGATGAATATGCTTCACCTCAAAAAATCTAGATCCATCAGAGCCACAAGGGCGGGTGACTTAAACCTCGACACGGCTATTAATAGGACGTGCTGGAGGGATAGATTCATCACCCAAAGACTCCCTATGCTGTGGAACAAAATCCCGGTATATGTGAGGCAGAGCACCTCGCTGGCCTTGTTCAAGAGAAATCTTGACCAATGGATGGGAGATCGCAGATATACTCCAGGGATTACCTCAGTGTCACTGCTAGACAGAGGCACAGTAAAATAATGGGTATAGTTCCCCATACAAAAGGGGTGGCGTAAGCCACAAAACTATGGGCTAGGCTTATAAATGCCCTCGGGCAGATAGCCTAGTATGAACCTATGAACCTATGTTCCATTTTGTTCTTATGGGATGAGTTGGTATAGTTTAGTTTTAGTTCTCAAAGGAGATCTGGGGAACAGCCACTAGGCATCATGGTATATATTATAGCCTTGAGCTCAGTTCCGAACCCCAACCAGCACGAATGAAGGCGAGATCATGGACAACAAACATGGGGCATTGTGTTGAGTACATAACTTCTTTTTTTTTACCTCTCAACTGTACGGTTTTTCGCTGAATGCCCAGATTTTTGCCTCACATTTTTTGTTCGTTTTTCACATAATTGTAGTTTTCTGGCAAATTAGTAGCAAATCATTAAAGAATGAACTCAGAAAATAATGACAAGCATTTAGTTTCAAACTTTATACCCTTCAGAAAATTTATGCTAATGCAAAAGCCTGTTATTCTATCAATTTTCTAAATGTGCAACAGCAATATTTAAAAATTGGTACTTTTCCTTTATCGGGGCAGCAGTGTCAAGACGATCGTTCAGCTGTAATCCAGTTCTTTAACATATCTGTTAATCAGATATTATGTTAATCTATTTCAATAATACATTTAAAAATAAAGACATTAACTGTAACTGTATTCACTTTATTTATATATGCTTAACAGATATGTGAAAGAACTAGTGTATAGCTGAGCGATCGCGCTAAAACTGTTCTGATAATTTACACACAGAAAAATATATAAGAAAATCTCTTCAGACAGAATGTGGTAATTACTTGTTTCATAGACATCTGCCAGTAAAAATCACAAAGTGGTTAAATGAATAGCAACTTAAAACTATCAAAATGGTCCCTATTTTTTGGACCTTTGCTCCAACTTTATACATGGCGTTGTCCAGATTTTTTTTTGCTCTAAGAGGTACGCTTACATTATACCATCCTGCAGACTTTGCACCGCCCTTTAGTGCGTCCTTATCCAGTGATGCTACAACGTGGGACGTTCACGTCGAATGAATACAATTGTCCTGTGGTTGGAGGAGTAGGAGAAGGGAAGGATAGAGACTCCTGTTTTGGAATATGTCGCGCGTGTACATAGGTAGACTGAACTATCAGGCCCGGGAGAGAGATGTTGAGAGGTTTTTCAGAGGTTACGGCAAAGTAGTCGAGGTCGATTTAAAAAATGGGTGAGATGTGATTGTTTCTTTGGGTGAACATGTGCAGCTTCAAGAAGGTACTTTCTCGGCTGGCTTACTGCTGCTGCTGATATGTGATTAGGCAGTGGGTTCACAGATTATAGGCTACTTGATTTTTGTTTATGGTGTAGGTTGCAGTTCTTTAGGATCACAAGGAAAATAGCATGGTCCGGTTAACCTTTAAATTCCATTGGTAGCTCTGACGAGGCCGTTTGTTGGTGTCGTTTTACTGTTTTCAGTGCGCCTGCGCTGCGATTAGTTCGTGGGTTAGTGGTTCCAGCATTTAATTTGTGTCTGGTGAAGAATGACTTTAGTGTTTTATAATAATTTTGAAAAAATAAAATGTGTGTTTGGCTGGCTCTAGTTCAGTGTAGAAAACGTGGAAGCAATCACTTGGATGTGTGGGGGTGAGTTTCATTCTCTGCGAAATGTGCGTAAGTCCCGTTAAGAGTTATGCTCGGCGTTTTCTTTAAGTGGGCGTGGCTAAACGTGGTAGTTCAGCAATGGATCTTTCCACATTTGGAAGAAAATTGTTTGCTTGTTTATGTGCTGTAAATATAGTTTTCGCAAATGGCAGCCCATGTTCAGTGTGATGTTTCTTAAAGATGCTCTTGGTTTAGACTTGGTCATTTACAGTTGTCTGATTAATTGGGTAATACCTTCTGCAGTGGAAACTTCACTGTGGTGTTGTGGCTAAAGCACTGCAATCGTGCATGTGGGAGAAGTCTTTTTTTTTTTCAGCTGCTGCATGGAGAACATTATTTGATGTTTGCCTTAGATTAGAGTTTGAGTAGTTTATTTCGTTTGTACATTGTGTATGGTACAGAAAATTTCCGGATTTCTGTTAGTTTTATGTAATTTGAGTGTATGGGTTTATTTGATAACTTTTTTTTAAACCATGTTTTAAACGTTGCTTTACTTAACCAATTTTTTCTCATAGTTGAAGCCCAATGGGTTGACCTGAGCCATGCCCTTTGACCTGACCAAACCATGAGAAGTGCTTTTTTATCAGCTGTGGAGAACATCGAACCATCCAAAAAGTCAGTTTTCCAGTTAAATCTGTACGTAAGCCATCTGTTTGGGATCTCCAGTTCTTAATTGTAAGCAGTGTATAAGTGAAAGCGTAATAAATAAGTTAAAAAATGTCAGGTCTTCTTTCTTTTTACCAGAAATGGCTGAAATTTTGGAGAAGAATGATGGCTTGAGGGCGATATTTTACTTTACTGGCTCACCCGGAGTTTTGTGCAGGAGTGGCGCGGATGATTGATACCGAACCTGCATATGAAATGAGGCATGATTGACATGCCTTTCATATTAGCTGAGGCCTGGGGACAAAATCTCAGAGAGATTGCATTCAGTTTCTTACACTAAAAACAGAGAAAACAGTAATACGGTTTTACATACAGCATAATAGAAGAACAGTTGTACATACAGTGTAAGCAATGCAAGTGAAATATGTACATACAGCAACACAGGGGTAATCCATTTGAAGCTTGCAGGACAGGAGAGCAAGAATGCATCCATCACATGATAACATAAGGGATTAGTACATAGGAAAATTTGTGATGACAGCTAGGAAGATTCATGGAGGTATATAGGTGAGTAGGAGAAAGGTGGGATGACTGACAGGGCAGAGATGAAAATATGAGATAATTGGTAAAGAACATAGAATTAGGTGCATGGATGGGGCTATCCAGGTAAAGTGCATGAACATAGATGGTTGTTTAGTTAGTGCAGTAGGACCCAAGTCTGCTGTCAGCACAAGATTCCAAAACCTTTGCCAAAGTGTAATTCACCCCACCAGAGTGGTGCATGCTCTGTATGCACTCTGTATTTCCCCTGGCCATATGTAATGTGGGCAAAGTCTCACTGGCTGACATCAAGATAATGGCGGTATCATCAGAGACTGCAGCCGTAAATCTAGAACCTTGGATGCCAGATATCAAGTCAAAATTCACCTTGAAGGAAGATGTGTATTGACTGCAACTAAGATACCTTTCCTAAAGAAGGTCTGACGTTCTAATCCAACTGCTTACCATATGACAGCTTAGATATTATGTATTCAGAACTAAAAGCCTTTGCACAAACTACCAATTATTTGCATCCTGTGCTAAATCTAGAATATTCGTTGCAGTCCATACATGTCTTCCTTCAAGGTGAATTTTGACTTGAATTCTGGCTTACTATGCACTTGTTGGTGATATTTTATTGTATTGTTAGTACTGTTGCCCGACAGTCCGCTGGAATATTCAATGCCTAACCGTGATGTCAAACACCGCGGGCGGGGTTTGGACGGTACTTGCTACTGTGCATCTGGTAAAGTAAAATATCGCCAGTTTGAGAGGATTTGATCCTTATATGTGTCCGTATAGAGTGCTGTTTACACGCGTTGGGAAAAGTTGTTTTATTTCAGTGCCTTTGGATTAGCTGTTTAACGATGCTGCTTATGCATATGTGTGGCCTTTTGACTGCTTGTGGCAAGGAATAGCTTCATATATATAACTGGCCAGGGGTAATCCAAATTGCTGTAAGAATTTCCAGCAGAATGTCAAAGACAAATCCTTCCATTATTTACTTATATTTCTTCAGAAAACTGTTTGAATACATTAACATTTCAAGAGTATGATGATTAGTGTGCTAAAGTATGGAAACTTATAGTAATTATTTTGATGGTGTGTGATTGAGAAAACATGCGTTGTCATTGTATAGAAACATGTATTCTACTGAATTTGTTATTCAGTAATTTACAAGATATTTTGAGATTGGGATATGACTGTGTAATTATTTGTGAGCATGTCCACGGCGCAGTTAGGTAAAATATTTGGAAGTTCATCAATTAATTAAAGCTCTTGTACGTGAATGGAAGACGAATCCCACATTAGAAGTATGGAAGCTGAAAGCACCATCGCCAGATCATCAACAGATTATTGTAATGTTGCAAATTGTAGCATTTTTGAGGGGGATTTACTTTTTAGTTTTTTCATACCTTCAGTTGTCCATAATTGTGAATAATTATTGTCTGCTATTTATGGGGACTAGTTAATGTTTGTTTTGGAGTGATGTGTTGTGGTATGCTTACCGCATAATTCACTGTTTTGCTTGTAAACTTTGTTTTCTTATGTTTTGTTTTGACAAGTTTGTAAAGATCATATGGTTATACATTATCTTTGGTAGCCAAACTGAATTGAAGGGGTAAGGCAACGATGAAGTTAAGATTGTGCTGTAGAGTTATCTTTTGGTCTGTACAGTGTTATAAGCATCTTTTGACTTGCTGTAGAGTTATCTTTTGGTCTGTACAGTGTTATAAGCATCTTTTGACTTGTTAGTAGACTATGTGGAATATAGTTGGCAAGTTGTAATATTTTGTTTCGAAATGTCGTAATACTAACCATTGTGTTATAAATTGTTTTGCCCAATGCTTGAAGTGTTCACTTGGATTTGATTGGAGTCTGTGAGTTGATATTTATAATTTCTTGTTATTGGCTGAATAGATTTTTGGGATTGGTTTAGTAGCCTGGTTAGCAAACTATGATGCATTGATGTCTTAAAATTAAGTTGTACACAGCATGAATTGTGGGTTCAGGTCCCATCTGGGGTGATATAATCAGGGTTGGGAGGGTGGCCTAATGGCTAAAGTGTTTGCCTTACAAACGCAAGGTGCAGGGTTTGAGTCTCACAAGGAATAATTGGCTAGGCTTAAAATGACCCACAAGGGCAGTTAGCCTAGTACTAATCTATGAACCTATGAACCTATTTCTGTTTTATTTCTCGTAGATTTTTTTCTGGGATTAAATTTTTTCTAAGTGCTTTTATAGAGATTTGGTTTCATTAGTGCAGATGACAACAGTTATGTATTTGGGAACATTCATTTGCCTTGTAGACTTTTATAACCTGATTTGAGCTTGCACTACTGAGTTTTTTTAGCACATTTGTTAAACCAATATGTTTTTCTTTTTGAAGTAATGGATTAGATTTTTGAAGTAATGGATTGGATTTATTACCTCTTCTCAAAATTGGACTTTTGATAAACAAGGTTTTTAGGTTTAGCGGTTATGACTTGGATTTATTACTGATGCTGTACAGTATTATGGGAATATTTTACTGGACAGTGTGGTTATTTAATATTTATTTATTTTTTCTATTTGGAATCTAGGTGTGAATGGGTGTTTAAGGCTGGGTTGAGTTAAGACACGTTTAATGTATGTTACGTTTCTTTATATCCTTGCTCGCTTGCTTCTGATAGAGCAAAATGCAGTAATTTCCACTTGGTGCACACCTCTCATAATTGTGTGCACGGTGCTGATCTCTTGTAGAATTTAGTAAAGTATAGGATAGTGATTTTTAGGATAGTGATTTTTTTTTTTTTTTTATTTAAAATTATGTAACCAAATCTGATTTTAGTCGTTCTAGCATTGAAACTGAAGACTATCTCTGAAAAAGTTGAAACTGGATTTAAAATCTAAGTAGTGTTCGCAATTTTAACTTTCTTTTTATTTAGTTTTACAAAACAGATTAGAATAGAAACGCGACAATGGGACATACAAATGTATGATGCATAACTGACTTAAACTTAATGTAATAATCCGCTCAATAAGGAATGTTTAAATCAGGTGACATTAAACATTGCTCCAGTTTTATTTAAAATATGTTTGTGTATATATAATATAGATAGATGCAGATATATAAAGGTGAACTAACAGTAGGATAAAAATTGAAGTGTGTGTACCCCACTGCATGTTTGTAATGTTGGTGTTAATGGTGATTCCTTGTTAAGGCATTGTGATGGTGGCTTACAGTACATATCCCAGGCCCCTGGTGGGTAATTGTGGCTGGGATTCATTGAGCAGTACAGTGCAGTATCCAGAAGTAGTTGTGGACATAATGGACAATGGATAGCACTAGCATGCTGAAGTAAACATTGCATAAAGCAAGATAGTGTTAACATGCATGACAGTGCAGTGCTTTATTAACATTCTGGAAGAGTAGTGCTGCTCCAGCTTGCATTAGCAATGTCTATGGTGTTATAACAAAGCCTTTAATCTCTACCAAATTAGTTTGAATAGTGACACGAAGTGCTGTGACACACAACAACAGATAGAGCAGGATAGTAAAGCACAGAGGCCAGCAGGAACAGTATTGTGGGAGTGCATGGCAGAGTGGCCTCCCTGTTCATCATGTAATGGGAGGGAAGAGGAGGAGGTAGAGAAGTACAGCAAGCCACGGAAAAACATGGTACACTTATGTTGGTATACCTTTTTGTAAGGATAGAACTTCCTTTAATTATCACAGAAGAAAGCTGTTTGGGTTTGGCTTTGATTGGGATAGAAAAGTAATGGTGGATGTAGTTGGACAGACACGGAACACAGGCAGAGATGTACATAAAAAAGATAGGATGAACAGTGGCTGGATGTCTGCATATGGCAGACAGCTGGTGATTTGAGATGGGCAATGGACAAAGTACAGAGAAAGATGCAGAAGGGGGAGGGATAACACTGTCAAGGGGTTAGGGCGGGCTGCTGGCATGGATTACTGCATGACTTGCCCAAACAGCAACGCACCCGTGTTGTCACTCCCCTGAAGGCCCTTGAAAGCCTCCCTAAGTTACTCCAGAAGGCACATTTGTATTTCTGATGTGGGTGCTCATCTGCTTGTGTCTGCTGACAGATTACCAGTAGTTAACTCCATTTGACTTCAGCAGAAGAGCATTCACCCCACTCTTGAGGGGCATCAACGATCCCCCCCCATGTCGCCTCTAGCAGGGGAGCCAACACCCACTCCTTCCTGGGAGGCAGACGCAGCGTCTGCTGAGCCAGTGTTGGCTGCCGAGGTAGGTCAAGATTGAGGTGAATGTGGCCACACCCAACTACTCTTGCCTTCTGCTGTAGCCAACCACATTCAACAGATATTCTGCAGCAGCTGGCAAAAATCTGTTAAGCATAGATGAGCAATGATTAAGACAGTAGGACACAAGTAAAAAAAAAATAATAGCAGTACATCTCTGGCTGTATCGCCTGAACTTTTCTTCCATTGGCAGAGATGGTCAGGGTTGCATTTCTTCATGGTTAAAGGGGCCATGAAGTCTTTGTACAGGAGGAATACTAAATTTCAGTTCAGTGGTGCACCACACTAGCCCTGCCTTTCCTGGAGGAGTAAAGGAGCCACGGACACTCATTTGGTTCACTCAGTATGATGGACTAGTATGCATGGATGTTCTTTTCAAAATTGTATGTTGTATGGTATAGTGCTGCAGTACAGTGCTGTGAGCTTTACTGGGCCTGATGTACTCTCAAAGATGTCACATGCCACGTGCTAAACAGTAAGTGTATGGCTAACGCTATTTGATATGGCTAGAGTGGAGCGCAGAGGAGACTGTTGTTTTAAAGGCACTGGCACTATCGGGCCTTATTTGCATATCCTCACCTATTGGAAGCACTGTTGCTCATCCTCCTCACCAGCTGTCTGCTGTATGTATTTGTTTGTCCCGCATTTTGTACGTATGTCATTTCTGTATTTTATTTGTCTGTGGTAAGAGCTTAGTATTAGAGCAGTTTTAAAGTAGTGTCACCATCTTTAGCAAGAACGCTTCCAAATGGGCAAATGGAAGTTTTTGCAGTTGCTGTAAAACTGCTGTGGATGGGAGCCTTTGAGAAGGAAGGTGGTTTTGGGCTATTGATGTACCTGTTCACCCTGCAGTGCAAGTGGTGCATGTCAGGGAGAGATAATGGTCATTAAATTGTTTGTACACATGAGACGTGCAGTGGTGGACCACATTAAAGTATTTATTTTATTTATTTATTTTACATTTGTTAACCGGGCTAGTCTAGCTGGATACATATCCGTTTTCAGTAGAGGCCCGAGGAGAAAAGCTCCAAACAAAATGGTAAGTACATGTTTAAATTACAAGTTACAAAATAGTTACAAAAAGAGAATACATGTTACATTTACAGGATGAAAAAAAATTACATAGATGTTATATAAGACAAAAGAACAAACAGCAGGTTATACATAGCATTGAGTATTCCACCTCAGATTTGGCGCACACTGTGTTTTGGTTCCACTGGGAGTACACATGTTAAGTTCAAAGGCACCCAGATGTAATTGCATGGATATCTTTAACAGGAAAGGAAAATTCTTTCCCTTTGTCTGGGGAATTTAAGTCTAGGACCCCCCCCCCCCTGCATTCAGTGCAGTTGTGACTGCCACTGGACTAATATGAACCTAGTTTTGTGATGTGCACTGATGTTAGTGGACTATATGCAGGCACAGCCCCGGTGAATAAGGTCACACAAGAAATGAACAAAACATGTTTGCAGGCACAATGATATTCTAACAACTTAACATGGAATATGTAGGGACACCATACAGTCACATGGCACATTCGTGAGTGCCTTTGGAGGAGAAGACCATGCCCATAGGAAGCCTCATAAGATATCATTGCATGTAATGGTGAGGGGTTGCCATGGCCCTGTGTCTCTCCATGATTACAGTGCAATATATTGAAGGAGGAGCGTGTTTGTAGATAATTAGACACATTGAACACATGCAGGATATTAACTAGTGTATATACCCACAGAATTACATATTTTGTTTGCAGGAGTACAGGTTCTGCTATGGCCACCTGGGGGAGCAACTGGCAGAGAAATTCATCAGCCAGGGAGTGATGTGCAACTCTAGGTCATATACATGCATGTACTCTGTCTTCTGGCCAAAGGTGTTGCAGACAAACAGTTTATGGACCAGATCTCTTAGATCAAATTGTGGGTATGAATACTCTGTGTGGTCATAATAGGTCCCCATACCAGGTGCAAAGGGGGGTACAAATATGATTGATCATGCAAACAGAAGTCTTGGAACATTGCAGTAGACAACACCATGGCAGGGGAAGGCCCACAAACCTTGAAGCAGCTTATGGAGGAGGTTTTGGTGTCTACTGGAAGGTCCAGCCTCTTGTATTGTATGGTGATTTGGATTTGGATGCAGCCATGACATCTACCACCGATGCATCAGTAGGAGGAGCACCAGATTAGTATTGACTGTAATAGTATGTATGCTTGTAGAGGAGAACTAATCATCGGTTGTCTGCATATCCGTTCCTTAAGTATATAAGGAGTGTTGAGTTTTTTGTGTAGCATGGTTACAATGTGTCCCACTTTACATGCTAGAAGGTGATGTGCATGTATCTTTGACCATATAGTAACATTGTATTTTTAATGTATTCATGGATACTACTAGAGGTTGGTCCGGCATAAGAGGATAATAGAGGTTTAATGTCATTGTGGATGGCTGTGATTAACAACTTGCAGTGACACTTTCTGCAGTATTCCAAGGCGTAAGAGAATGCTCACATCAACAGGTACAGAGGCCTCGGTAGGGGTTTGGCTTCGCTGATGTATGATTCGCAGCTGAGAGTCCCACACTGGCTCTTCCTTTGTCCCCTTCAGATACAGTATCTTGTATGCATATTGCTGTTGACATGAGCCAAACCTACAGTAAGGGAGAGACGCAGGGGCATCTGCTGCCACTTTGACTTCTGTACAATTCCTGATGTGCAGTCTGAATCAACCAGCAGATATTTAAGTAAAGTGAGCCAGGCACAGATAGGTGCTACACACAGTGTTATGAAACTGCTTTTGTGCTTGGTATGTGTTCATAGGTAAGTACTAGGCTAGCTCTTCTTTTGGGTCATGTTAAGCCTAGCCAATGTCACTTCTAAAGATAAGAATCAAATCTTGTACCTTCTGTTTTGTGAGGTAAACATGTTAACCATTATACTAACCACCAAATGCACCCCCCCCCCCCCCATTATGTCACCCAAGATGGGACCTGAATCTGCAGTCTGTGGCTTAGGCCAGTCCCTTATCCGTTAAGCCACTGGAGTCTGACATGGTAACTACACACAGACCTGGAGCATCAGCCCAGTGATGCTGTTGCTGATGGCAGATACATACACAATATAAAAAGTGCACATGCCTGTTAAAATGCCAGGTTTTTGTGATATAAAAAAATGAGATAATGACAAATCATTTGAAAACGTTTCCCTGTGCAATTCAGTTGAAAAACAAACAAATCTGTTGGGTGGAAAATATAAAAAATATGAAACCTACAAGCTGGTTGCGTAAGTGTGCACACCCTTAAACTAATACTTTGTTGAAGCACCTTTTGAGTTAATTATATCATTCAGTCTTCTTGGGTGCACACCTGCCTTCAATTAAAGAGACTGATTAACTCCAAATAAAGTTCAGCTGTCCTAGTAGGATTTTCCTGACATTTACTCAGTTGCCTGCTACAGCCATAGTTTGCAGAGAGGTTACAAAGCATCAAAGGGATCTCATTGTTTAAAGGCATCAGTCAGGAGAAGGGTACAAAAACATTTTCACAGCATTGGATATACCATGGAACACCGTGAAGACAGTCCTCCAAAAAGTTGTTAAAATATGGGATAACAGTGACATTGCAAAGAACTGTACGTCCCTCCAAAATTGCCGAAAACTGGTCGGGGAGGCTGCCAACAGACCTACAGCAACCATGAAGGAGATGTAGGAATTTCTGCAAGTACTGGTTGTTGTCACATGTAGTACACAATCTCCCATATTCTCCATATGTCTGGGCTATGGGTTAGGGTTGCAAGACAGAAGCCTTTTCTTACACAGAAAAACATCCAGGCCTGGCTAAAATTTGCAAAACAATACATCAAGTCTCCCAAGAGCACTGTGTTATGGTCGATGAGATCAAGGTTGAACATTTTGGCCACAATTCGAAAAGGCACATTTGGCACAGAAACAACACTTCACATCAGCAAAAGAACACCATCCCCACAAAGCATGGTGGTGGCAGTATCATGCTTTAGGGTTGCATTCAGCTGGAACTGGGGCTTTAGTCAAGGTGGAGGGAATTATGAACCGTTCCAAATACCAGTTGCTTTTGGCCGAAAATCTTCAGGCATCTGCTAGAAAGCTGAAGATGAAGAGGAATTTCACCTTTCAACCAGTCAGTGACCCCAAACATACATCCAAATCAACAAAAGAATGGCTTCACTGGAAGAAAATTAAAGTTTTGGAATGGCCCAGTCAGGGCCTAGACCTAAATCCAATAGAAAGTCTGTGGGGTGACCTGTAGAGGGCTGTGCACAAGAGGCCCTCTCAATCTGACAGATTTGGAGCACTTTTGCAAGGAAGAGTGGGCAAATATTGCCAAGTCAAGATGTGCCATGCTGATAAGACTCCTACCCAAGAAGACTGAATGCTGTAATTAAATCAAAAGCTACTTCAACAAATTAGTTTATGGATGTGCACATTTATGCAGCCAGCTTATTGTACATTTTTTCCCCCCTAACAGATTTGTTTTTCAATTGAATTGTGCGTTGTAGGTCACATTAAAGGTGATAAAAGTTTTGAAATGATTTATTGTGGTTGTGTGTTTTTTTTTTTTTTTTTTTTTTTAATCAGAAAAACCTGGCATTTTAACAGGTGTGTAAACTTTTTATATCCACCGTATGTGCATTTTTGTGTACTTAATGAATTTTACTTACCCGTATTATTACACAGAACTTTCCAGCAGACTCCACTAATGCAAATCGGTGTCTGTTTACATCACTGAGAACAATATTACAGTATAAACCTATACATTTTGAGCATTTTTGTAAAAGTCTGTAAAAATTGAATAATATGTGCACAAATTAGATGTTTATTTTGTATCTTTCTCATGCTACTACATAAATGAGAATATTCTTTGTATTATCTTTTTGTAGCTTTCTCTTCATGTTACGAAAATTAGAATATTTTGTATTTTCTTTTATCTTATCAATATTGTGCATTTGTACCACTGTTAATCTTTTTCCCGTTTGTTAAATATTTATTTATTATGTATATTTTTGGAGGCCCCCCCCCCCTGGGTCTCCACTGAAAATGGGTTTCCTGTCCATTCGGATTTTCCCAGTAAACAAATATCAAATTTCTCTGACTCATCGTGAGTGTCCACACCTTCTGCTTTTGCTGGCCAATTGGTTTTGTAGCCATGGAACAGTGTTCTGACACTGGGTGGATTTGCACATGATATCCCACATTGGAGAACACCTACCATTTTAAAGGTACTGTCAGTGTCAATTGTTGGCACACATCCTGACACACTTGGTTCTCTGTGATGCTTGCTGTGCTTCACCCATGGTGTGCCTTCTCAGTGTGCTCCAGCAAGTTCTGACAGTTCACCTGATCCCTGCCATCAGATGGCTGTAGTCAGGGCACAACTAACTCGTGTAGTGGACATGAACAACAGTCATATAATGGCACCCTGGCCCACTTTTTGGATGATTTGATCCCTGACAGCTTAGTGGCTGCAGGCAGTGTTCATGTAGTGGCACCCCAACATCATTGCTGGAAGATGTGATTCCTGATGACCAGCATGCGAGGCTACCAACTTCACCTCCTGTGATCCTGCCCCACATTTTTATATTGTAGTTAACTGTGCACTGCTGACCCTCTAGTCTGTGTTGCTAATGTTGCTGCTTGATTCATCGTTTGAGTACGCAGGCTAGTACATGGTCTGTATTATGAACATTGCTTGCACTTCAGTTAGGCGTGTCAAGATTGCTCTGAATTTGAGCTGGATAACCTGATAGCAAGTTGACTTTTAGCGGGGAAATTTCTCAGTGCTTTGTTGTGAGATTGACTGCATTCCTGGAGGATAACACCCTTTAATATAGTCTTCAGCACCACGAGTTTGAGGGAAAGCCATTCCAAATCACTTTCGTACTGCTTTCCTCTTGGTCATACAGGAGAATGGAGATTCAGTATTTTTTGTTTTGAATATTTTGATTAACTGCCATGGATGGGTAGGGATGCCAGGGTAATCCTATGTGCTAGGCTTGTAAAGGCTCCAGGACCATTAGCCTAGTACACACCTATGGTAAACCAAAAGTGAGTATCTCTTAGTTTCAGGGGAATGGTAACAGATACCGAAAGTCACATGCTTGATGATAAACTGCAAAGATAATTTTGTAATTGGAGGAAAAGGTTACAAATGCCTTTGAGGGGTTCTTACCCACAGAAAGATGATACTTAGTGTGAAGAATTTAGACACTTATTTTTGCTAGCATGTCTGGCTGAGTTTTTGTATATAATTTCAGATTAATTTGTGTGTTATATGCCAGCATAACTAGCTATGGTATTGTAAATAAGTTCTTGCATGTTGCGTTATGTTCTTTTTGTACAGAATGTTTTGAAGACTTGCGCAGTTAGAAATGTAAAAAAAAAAACAACAGTTAGTGTTTGTGAAGAAAGATTCTAAAGGCAAACTGTCTCAGATTCCGCTTGTCTGCAGATGCCATTGGAATGTTGACAGTTGCTATGTGTTACTATCAAAAGCTGAAAGATAGGAAGTAACTTTTAGAAAACAGCTGTTGGTTAATTTCCAAAATATGAAATGAAAATTAGAGCTAGAAGAGTTGTCACAATTGGGCTAGTCTATAAAAGAGCCTGCTGAAGACAGTTAGCATTCAGTAGTCTGTTACATTGTCAGTTAACAGCCAGTGCTAGATGTAATGTGCAGTGGATACTCGAAACTAAGAACTATAAACCTGCCTTCGCTCTGTTGTCGTAATTTAGTTTAGATCAGGGACAGTTTTAGTCGGATACGAAAGTTGTAAGTAATCAGTTTTTCTAAATTTTGGATTTCTATCCTTCAGTATAATTTCATTTTCCTGGTGATTGAGCTCATAATTACTGGAAATTCCTTTTTTATGTTTTTAATCATTTTGCTCAATATTAAATATTTTTAACTTGTGGCTGGTCAATCAGCATTTTCTTTAGCGATTTGACAGTGGTTATACTTGCTTTGATAATTTGCAGGGCCACTCCGAAAGCCTGGCTGCTTAGGTCATTTGCCACCATTTGTTTTAATGTCTAATTTTCATAATTGGACACCCCTTTAGAGGGGCATGAAGACACTTTGGTGGCAGCATTACCTTATTATTTTGGGGAAGGGAGACAGCTGGAAGTCTGTGTCAGGCTTTCCCAGAAGTGTTTTGGATGTGTGAGATTTAATTTAAGTGTGAGTGTATCAGAGATCTTAAACTGGGACATATTGCTCTGAAGTGTGTAATAAGGAGTTTCATTGGGGTGGACAGAAGTATACAGTCCAGCCCCAGGGTATTGAGTGTGTTCCTGTTGTGCTGTTCGGGGAAACGTGAAATATTACTCCTGTTTAAGTGATAGTCTCCTATTGGAGTCAGTAGTGAGGATTGAAGCTTCTTTGTTACTGACTCAGGATAATAGGGGAGGTGACATTATTTGGTGGCAGTTCAGTGGGATATTATGTGGGCGTTACATTTATTTATTTTTATTTAACATTTGTTAACTGGGAAAGTCAGACTTGGAACCAAGCCAATTTTCAGCGGAGACCTGGGGAGAAATGTTCCAGACACGTGTCTTTGTAACATGGAAGGAAACCCACACGAAAGCAGGGAGGACATGCAGACTCTGCACAGAAGGGACCCCAGCCAAGAATCGAACCAGAGAATCTCTTGCTTCTTGCTGTGAGGTGACTATGCTACCACTGAATCGTCCACATTAGTTGGTGCCTGTGATGTGGGATGTTTAATTGGACTTTTGTAGCCTGTGGGTAGTAGTCATTAAGGTGTGCACTCTTGACGCCACAAAGTAAACATACAGAATCTCAGTTCACCACAGTTTTATTTATTTGTAGTTAGTCAGGGATAGCAGGCAAAGATGTCAGCAGAAGACTATAGTAAGCTAACAAAGAATGAACTGGCCAAGGAGTGTGAAGCCAGAGGACTGGTGTATGCAAACCTGACTAAAGAATCCATGATTTCAGCCTTAGTTGCAGCTTCGGCTCAGACCAGCCATTTGGAGGATATTCGGTTTGGTGATGAGGATGTGCAGCCTGCTGAGACAGTAGTCCATATTTACTTTGGAAGTCCTGAGAATCCATCTGGAGTGGAGACTCACCTGGAGGCCAGACGTCTGGAGGCGGAGGAGAAACTGTGTCAATGTGAACTGGAGGCCAAACGTTTAGAAGCCAAGGGAAAATGAGAAATAGCGCTGGCATGAGGTGGAGCTTCATACCTTCAAGAGAGTCATGGAGGTTATGGAAAAGGGACTTGACTGTACTCCAGAAGCTGTAAAGGTCAGTAAATTCTTTCCTCAATACAGGGATGGGGATGACTTAAATCATTTTAGTCATATATAGTTGCTGTAGGCAATGTGATGTTGACCTTGAGCTCTGGCTTCAGCTCCTAGATTCCCTTACTCCATGGTAAAGCTGTTCAGGCCTTGTCAAAATTGTCTGATGTAGGCTGTTTGAATTATGTTAGTTAAGACCTGTCTTCTAGATTTTTCTGTAAGCTTCAGGTGTTAAGTTTAGTTTCATGAACACAGATGCAAGGCAGATGAAAGTGTACGTGATTGTATTCCTGATTTTTGAGTATTTACTTTCACAGATGGGTGAGTGGGTGTCGGTGTCGCCACTTTTGAGGGACTGGCAGACCTTTTTGGTGAGGGAACATGCCCTCAGTACTTTACTGATGACATGAAAATCTGGTTAGTAGACAGTGTGTGTAATTCTGCAGAGGAGTTGGGGGGGGGGGGGATCTCCTCCTTAGCAAGCAGAACACCAATGCATAAGAAATGGATACCAAACGCTGCACATGGACATAGGGGAACCCCATGGGGGGCAGTCCAAACCACTCCAGCAGAGTACGCCAGTAACGGGTGAAAACTACTAGTACAAGTACATGGTTAGGGATTAGATGTTTCAAGTGTAACCAGAGGAGCCACACAGTAGTCAAATGTCCATCAAGGTAAGGTGAGAAACAGAATGTGAGGAAGCCAGCAAGTGGTGGTGATCAACTGCTAGTGATAAGTTGTTTGGAAACAACAGGGCTGTGAGAAACAGAATGTGAGGAAGCCAGCAAGTGGTGGTGATCAACTGCTAGTGATAAGTTGTTTGGAAACAACAGGGCTGTCAGTGTATCACCAGAATTTATATCTTATTTTAGTAGATAGTAAACGGGTTACTGCTAAGAGAGAGACAGCTTCTGCTATAACCATTTTGAGGTCTGCAGTGGTTAGAGAAGAGCAGTAGTTGTTTGGACAGTCCACTCCAGTCAGAGCTTTGGGGCGGACCCCATTCCAAATGCCTTTGGCTAGGGTTCATCTTGACTGGGAGGAAGGAAGAGGATGTAAGCAGGTAGTTGTGTTTGAGGATATTCCTGCAGATATTCTGACAGGGAATGACTTTGATTCAGTACCTTGGTTAGATGAAGTGACATGCAGTCAAGCTTGGAGACAGGCATGTAGGCCTAGTAGCCTGGAGGACACCCAGGCAGATCTCGTACCTGATGCTGGGACTGGTGTGGTGGCTGTTTCAGAGAAAGAGCTATCCTACAGCAGTAAGTCTGAAAGTGACCCACAACTGCTGAGAGGTACTGATGTTCTCCTGGACACGCTGACCCGCAAGAATAGAGGTGAGTGATATTACTCAGATTGATAGTGAGGTACAGCTGTTGGAGGTTACTGAGCTCCCTGCAGAAGAGAAGTTTGGGAGGGGTCCCAAATGTAGAGTTGAGACAGGCTCGACTTATGGTCCCTACATTAAAACGCTTGAGGGAGATGCCCCTCAGGTTCTTCCTTAGCCATCTGTATACAGTAACAAAGGTTTTCTGTATAGAAAGTGGACTCTCTAAGGGAAGGCTGGAAGTTGAGGTAGTACAGCAGTTGGAGGAGCTTAGAGCCTACCGTCTGCCACTTCTAGCTATAGTTCTAATATTCCTTTTGCAGGTGATACTAGTGTAGAGAAGGTAGCAAATGCTTTGCTAAACATTTTCAGCAGGGTACATCTTCCGAGGGGAATATCGACTGACGGAGGTGCCAGCTTCATGTCAGACCTGCTGACTTGTTTGTGGAAGTGTTGTGGGGTGAAACATTTATAGACCACCCCCTACGATCCCCAGATTAATGGTCTTGTGGAGAGGTTAAACTCTACACTAAAGACTATGCTATGGGCATTTGCAGACCAGTTTAAAGGGCAGGACTAACCATTAAAACCAGTAAGTGTCAGGTGTGTATGGCAGAGGTCACTTATTTAGGACACCAAGTGGGGACTGGTAAGGTTAGGCTGAATCCTGTCAAAGTGGAAGCTATTCCTCCATGGCAAATTCTCTTACTAAAAAACAAGTGAGAACATTTCTAGGGACAGTGGAGTACTTTGGAAGTTTTATGCCCAGTTGTGGTGCAGTGGCTGAACCCCTTACTGACCCAACTAGGAAAAATAAACCAAATGGGGTAGTATGGATCACAGATTGCAAACAGACATTCCAAAAACCTGGTGAGATTTTGGGAGGACCCCCTGTGTTGGCCAGCCCTGATTATAGTGAAAAAAATTGTGGTGCAAGTGGATGCTTAGGATTGTGGGGTGGGTCTGTGCTCAGCCAAGTTTCTTAAGAAGAATGCTGCAGTAGGGTTAATGCCAGTGCAGATTGCCCAGGAGAGGAGTGGGTTGATATTCCAAGATACCCATTTTTCTCAAGTGTCATTTTCCATGTGTCTCTTAAACTGTGGTTGCGCCGTGGGGGGGGGGGGGGGGGGGAGAGATGTGAAGTAGTTAGTGTTATTTGTGCTAGCATGTCTGGCTGAGTTTTGTATACAATTTCAGATTAACCTGTGTATTAATATCCCAGCATGACTATCTATGGTTTTGAAAATCATTTCTTGCACGTGCATTTATAATTTGTTTGTACAGAAGATTTTAAAGACTTCAACAGTGTTGCTTACATTTCTAAATGTGCATGTTTGTGAAGAAAGATTCTAATGTCAAATTGTCTCAGATTCAGGTGATCTGCAAGTGATGTCATTGGAATGTTGACAGTGTGTTACTGTCAGAAGCTGAAAGACATGGAGGAACTTGTAGAAAACAGCTGCTGTTTAATTTTCAGAATATTATATGAAAATTAGAACTAGAACCATTTTGATGCTATTTTGTTGAAGAGCCTGCTGAAGATAAACAGTGAGTAGTCTGTTATAGTTTTCAGTTGTTGTCGGTTAA
>NC_056726.1:1884569175-1884616675 GCF_019279795.1 Protopterus annectens
AATAATATGTTTAGCCAGGGGATTCTTCATATCTCCCTGTTTAATACACCTTTATATGCTCCCTCATCCTCTCCAGCAAAGTCCTGTTGGTCTTGCCACATAATAACTTTGACCGGTAACATATTGTGCTAAATATACTAAATTTTTTGTATTGGAATCCACTGAAATATTAAACTTATAGATTTTACTAGTGGTAGGATGCAGAAATCTTGCATTGGTGGTGACATAAAAATTACATTCACCACATGGGAAGATTGTTCTTCTTTTGGCTTTTCCCGGTTAGGGGTCGCCACAGCTGAACTCCGGTCCGCTAATGATTGGCAGTAGATTTTTATGGTGCCGAGGTGCCAGCTCGACGCTCAACCTTCAAAGAAGGCACGCTCATTCACGCATGTCTTTCGAACGCCACTCGACCGTGGGGAGGACATGCTGATATTGCTGTGGTGACTGTTAGCACTACCATAGCATAACAAGTGCTTCAAAGATTTTTTTTATTTTTAAAGGTAAAGCTAGGTGCTGTTCCTGTTGACTCTTACATTACTGTCCACCTACAATATATGCCTGTTAGTTTTACAGCATCACAGATAGAAGAGACATTACTAGAAAAACAAACCCATAAGGACACCTCTTTGCTGAAGAACATCATTTAACTTCTCTTTCCTTCCTCCAGAATTCTCTGAAAAATGGGGTTTAGTTGTATGTAATCCTAGTTCTCCCATCTTATCCAACTCTGTATTAATTTCTTTGTTTTCATACCCTCTATCTTTAAGCTCAGGTTTTATTCTTGAGAGCTCTTAGGTAGGTACTAGGCCATCGGCTCAAGGGCCCTACGTAAGCCTAGCCAACAAGGTTCCCTGGCTTATGCCTCCCAAGAAAGTTATTTTATTGTGCCACTGTCGAGCAGTGACACAGAAGTGATCCCCGGGGTGTATTTCCTATTTCCCATCCACTCCTCAAGATTTTTCTTGGAGTGCTAATGAAGAACTTTGCTTGACCTAGATGGGTAGCCTGTTCCAGAGTATGGAAAGTTTCTGGTGACAAGGTTTAGGTCCCTAGAGCGTGTAGCTTGGAGGGATTGGGATTTCTTTAGGTGTAGCATGTCCAACAGCTCTGGGTTTGACACAGATTTATATGTTAGGCAGAGATCACCTCGGAGTAGGCGATATGCTCCGGAGTAAAGCTTGAGTTTTTTTTTTGAGGCAGCCAGTGTAGGGCATTTGTTTGAGGCAGTAATCCTCTTTGTGAGGTACTTCTGTGGCCTTTCCAGCTGCTGCAGATGTCTTGTGAGGTACATTCCAAAAGGGGGTGTTGTACTCTATAATGGGTCCGAGTGTCGAGTAGAGGGGAACAATGACCTCTCTTTCTTATTTTTTTTCCTGGATGAGAACCCTTTTATGATGAGGCGTACCACGTAAAAGGACTTCTTGACTACTGTGGTGATGTAACTGTCAAAGGAGAGACTACTGTCCACCTGGGTCCCAAGGTCTCTTATCACACATTCGGTGTTAAGTAGATTGCTGCCTGTGTGCTAGTTCATGGGTGCAGAGTTTTTACCAAAGGGGATGACACTGCACTTTTTGGTATTGAGCTTGAGGCCATGGCTCTGAAACTAGGCATCTTTCTCAGCGAGGCCCTTCTGTAGGATGTCCACATCATTTGGGGACTTGACTATGGCTCCTAGTTTGCAGTCATCTGCGAACTTCATTGGCCAGAGGCCTTCTGTGTTGGACTGTTCTTCAGAGAAGTAGATACCAAACAGGAGAGGTCCCAGGACAGAACCCTGTAGTACTCCACTTGTCACTGCTTTGAGGTCAGATTTGGAGTCTGCAACTTTTACAGTATGGGTTCTGTCAGTGAGCCGTTTGGCAACCCACTTCTTGTGACGTAGGGATTTATACCTAGTTTAGTGAGTTTAGCTATAATTCCAGAAGGGGGGATGGTGTTGAAAGCCTTGGCAAGGTCAAGATAGGCTTTGTGAACCACCTTACCCTCATCTACGGCTTTGGTGACTGCCTCAAAGAAGTCAATCAGGTTCAGGAGGCATTATCTGCCTTTCACAAACCCGAACTAGGTGGGATGCAGAGTTTGGAGGTTACCAATGTCTTTGTTTACAAGTTCCATGATGATACGTTCCATGGCCTTGCAGACCAAGCTCGTCAGGCTAATGGGTCGATAGTTCCCGGGATCAGTGGTGGCTCCCCCTTTGTGGTGTGGGATAACTGTTGCTGTGCACCATTCAATGGGCAAAAAGCCTGATGCGAGGCTATTATTGAACATGGTGCTTAAGTGGGGAGCCAGTTTGTTCTGTAGTTAATGTAAAACACAGCCTGGGATGTTCTCCTGTCCCATGGATGCTGTGTTTTTGGTTAGGGTGCAGCTTTTACCTGCATAGTTGTGATCACAGGAACTCTGCATTCTTCCTGTATAGATATGGGCCCTTTAGGGTGTGTGTGGGGGGTAAAGTTAGCACTAAACCTGCCAGGATGTTGGCAATATCAGATGGTTCTGTAATTTTTGTGCCTTTGTGCTGTAAGTCAGAGCAGATCTGGGTGTTGCCATCGAGATTTGTGACATAGCTATAGAATGCTTTGTGGTTGTCCTTGGAATTAGTGTCGATTTGTTTTCGTAGCTAGCTTTGGAGGATCTTATAAGGGATCTCAGCTTCTTACTGAGGCTGACCAGGGAGCTCCTCCACTCATGGGATTTTACTCTCTTTTGCAACCGTTTCTTCCTTCTGTTGTACAGTTTGTTTATGGCAGGGGACCACCAGATTGGATTCCTTTTTTTGAGGATAGTGTCTTGGTTCTGTTTGGGATAGTACGATCCATGCACTCATCTAAGTGCTTATAGAGTGCATTTGTGTAGGATTCGGCAGTTGTAACTGTATTGTCCATCTGCATGGGTGTCATGAAGTTCACCACTTCTGTCTTAAGCATGAAGTTGGCTTTGGAGAGTTTTTTCTGTGGTTTCCTTAATTGGGGGGGGGGGTGTACGGGATGTGGATATCAAAGGTGATTAGCTTGTTGTCGGATCGGACCAATGAGAGTTGACTTCAGGTGTGGAACACCGGTCACTCATGTTGCTAATGACTAGTTCTAGGATATTGTTGCCCCTGGTGGGGATGTGGATAAGTTGATCCAGGGCATTGGAGTTTATGAATTCCAGAAAGCGTTGAGCTAAGGAGCTGGTATACGAGTAGTTTTCCCAGTTAATGGTGGGGTAGTTGAAGTCACCCATTATTAGGGTGTTTGGTTGAACTCTAATATTTTCCAGTACATCAAGAAAAGAGGAGTGGGAATCCTGGGGCATGGTGGGGGATCTGTAGCAAGCTACAGTTTGGATTGCAGTTTTGCCCAGAGTTCGTTGCACTTGGATAACCTCGGATGCATTATGCTGAGCAACTAGCCTGGAGGTGTGGATATCCTTAATGAATATGGACACACCTCCGCCTTTGGTATTCTTCCACAAATCTAACTTCGTTATTGTTCAATCGAGAGACACTCCTGCCTTGTCCCCTTATTTCTATAAACATGTTGGGGATGGGAGCTTTTCCTGTGCAAAATATGATTCTTATGTGCATCTTTCTTATACCTTGTTGTAACAATCTGGTTCAGCTCCCCCCGCTCTAACTTAACATCTAAAAAGCTCACCATATTCAAAGAAATATCAAGTGTAAACTTTAAAAACGTTGTAGTTCTATAAGTTCTCAAAAAAAATTCTTTAAATTCATGCTCGCTACCTCTCCACAGGATGAACACGACCTCCACAAATCTCCTGTAGAACTTGATCAAAGGTACAAATCTATTTATTATTTAAAGTACACACAGCCTTTCGTATTGTGCTAATATGCAGTTTGCGTGCTGTTTACATATATGCTCATAGTTACCCCTACACTTTGCCTGTAGTACTTGTCATAAAGAAAAATACATTATTCTCTAGTATGGTCTCAATAAAAAGAGACAACAGATTTCTGAAATTCAAATCATAACCACTGTTCATTACGAAGAACCTTTTAGTCAGTTCTAATCCCTCTCTGTTTGTAATAACTGTAAAGAGTGAGCAGATATCCAGTGTTATGAATAAATCTGTACTTGCAGTAGACTCTGATTCACAGTTTCAAAATAAATCTGTTTGGTATTGGCCAACGCATTATTAACCTCACTTACCACTGGCCTTAAATGCGTTTCCACAAAAGTAGACAGTATGATCATAGGAGGTTACTAGGCTAATGGCTCTGGGTTCCTTACAAACCTTAGAACCAAAAAAACCACAACGCTGAAACACCAAAAATGAATAAACCACTTTCTCCTGCAGAGGCAATAATTCCAATAGCGAAATGTAAAATTCTTTTTATTCCACACGATACAAGAAGTTAAACAAGAAGATGACGAGCGCTTTCGCCTGGTTCATTCCAGGCTTTATCAAGTCAAACAACCATACTGGTTGTGAGAAGCTATTTATATACTGCTGGTAATTAATCACATGGTGTAATTAACACACTTGATTGTTTAAACCAACTGTTAGCTAAGCTGAGTGCCTTGCAAAGTGAATGAAATTGCTAAAAATTCATTACAACTGTCATAAACTGTATATGTTTACCAACTGTAATTAATAATATGCTAAAATAAAATGCTAAAATAATATGCACCACTTAAATGTTCAATAATAAAAATAGAAATGTGCAGAGTGAATAGTGAACCAAGTAAAATAATTACACAATAACCTTCAAGTAATATTACACAAACCAAGTAAACAATGAATACATACATCTTAAAAACGAATGGCTCAACATTTAAAAACAGTGAATAATGTAGGCAAACAGACCAATGGATAAATGGTTATGCAGGTAAAAACTAATGTGTAAAACGATGAAGTAAACATTGCATAAACCCTATGTGTGACCAGGGATTAAAAAATGTGTGTGTAAGAGGGGGGGGGGGGGTTTATAACCTAGCCCTGCGAAGCTTCAGCACTGAGCCTATACTAAGCATACCATTAAGGCCTGGGGGTTTCCCTGCATCAAGCTTCAACTGCCAGATTAACTCTCTGAACTCGAGTTTAGATTCCCAATCTCCCCCTCTGATGTCTGGGTTAACCTGTTCAAGTATCATGAAGACCAACTTAAAATCGGGACATACATTGGAATGCTTAAAGAAAGCGTTGCTCTCTTTTTTATTCTCAATTTCATATGCGTGCTCGTACAGTCTTTTTCTAAATTCACGCTCCGTTTTGCCTACATAGAACCCTCCACATGTAGTGCAGCAGCCAATGTACACCACTCCCCTAGTACCACAAGTAAAGTGTCCAGTTGGTTTTAAATTAATATGCCTTGCCTTTAAATAAATGTGGCTGTCATTTATAAGGAGGTGACATTGCTTACATGCACCACATTTGTAAGTGCCATGGGGTTGCTTCGGTTTTCCAAAAGGTGTAAACTGTCTTCTCTCAAAAATTCCTTTTAAGTTTTGTCCTCTTTTCCTAACAAATCCATGTTTGCTAGTAATAATACGCTTAAAATCATCGTTGCTTTGCAACACAAACCAATATTTGGATACAATATTCTCTATCTGTGAGGACTTCTCAGAAAAAGTGTAAACAAATTGTGCTCCCTTTTCAATGGGTTGCGAGTCCGTTGCTTTTTTACAAGGGATATTGTACTCTAAGTTACCTAATAAAGCTGGATAGGTGGATTCTCTTTTAACAAGAATCTCATTAGTAAGAGTTTTAAGTACTTCATGTGGGTACCCCCTCTCAATAAACATACAACATAACTTGTTGGCTTCTTCAATGAAGTCCTCTAACCTACTACATATACGAGAAGCTCTAATTAATTGACCCTTAACTATACCTTTCTTTTGGTATAGAGGGTGTTGACTAGTAAAATGTAGCAGGGAATTTGAAAAGGTGGGTTTTCTATAAATCTTTGAATGTAGTTCTGAGGTATTAGGGTCCCTAAAAATCGTGACATCTAAGTAATGCATTTCACTGCCACTAATTTTGTGTGTAAAAGCCAAGAAATTAGTAGTTGAGTTTATATATTGCAGAAAGGCTGTAAGTTGTTCACGTGTGTCCTCCCAGATGATACAAATATCATCCAGGTATCTGCGATAAAAGGTAATGGACTGTGCCCAGGTTGTTTTAAAGATGTATTTAAGTTCCCACATGTGCAACACTACATTGGCATAAATGGATGCACAGGCAGCACCCATCGCCACCCCCTTGAGTTGTTTGAAAAGTTCTCCGTTAAAGAACATGTAGTTGTTCTGCAACACCATGCTCATCATTTCAGTTGTTAAGTTGACAAAATTATTACTTAAGTTAGTTTCATTCCTGAAGAAATCAGTGAACCACTCAAGGCCTGTTGAGTGGGGGATGCTGGGGAACAGTTCCTTTATGTCTACAGTGACCAATAAGGATGAAGCTGTGCATCTATCTTTGGGAAAGTTTTTAAGGAATTCCCAAGAGTCCTTACACACGTATATTAAAGCTGGAAGATATTGCTTAGTGATGTGATCAATAAATTTGGCGATTGGTTCTGTCACTCCCCCCGCCCCAGAAACAATAGGTCTAAAGAGCAGGGGGTCTGTACCCTTATGAATCTTGGGTATGCCAAAAATCACCGGTGTTCTGGGTTTGTCTACTAACAAAAAATTGTACAGCCTTTCGTTGATGACACCTTGCATTAAATAGTCATAAAGGGAGTACTTTATCTTAGCTAGAGCTATGTTGTACTCGTTACGAGAGGTTAGACAATATTGGCTGTTGTCATGTAACATGTGATGCATGCTTTCTTCGTAATTGGCATCATACATAAGCACAACACCACCTCCCTTATCAGGCTTCATTACTCTAATCTTTTCCCTAGATAGCATCCTGATGTAGTTTAGCTCCTCTGGGCTGATATTAGTGTGCTCGTAATCAATAGTGTCCAAACATTTGCTACATAGCTCCCGCTCCACTAATTCTTCATACAGTCTAAGGGAAGGATGCATAGGGGGGTTAAAGGTAGTTCTCCTATGCAATCCTGTGTGTTCCAACTCCTTGCCCTTGAAAAAGTATTTCAAGTTCAAACCTCTCGTAAATAACTTGAGTTCCACAAGTAAATTGGCTAAATCAACTTTTTTAGAGGGCACAAAATGAAAGCCTTTTATAAAAACATTGAAGGCTGTCATGTCAACTATGACCTCAGTATAATTATATATAGTGAAATTGTGCAATGTAGAAAGTTTACAATTAATTGTCTCTACCACTTCAATGTCACTCTGGTACAAGCTGGAATCCTCAGTTGAATCTACAGGTGGATCACTGTCAAGAAATGTGTGTGCAGGTACATAGTTACTGGTTATTGTTTGTTGTTCCATCTCCGTGGTGCTCTCTGGGGTTTGTATCCCCAAGCCCCGGTCCTCCCGGGGTGTGAGGGAAAATCCTGGTTACGGTGTCTTTTGTCTTTCTCTGCTAAACGTTCACTTCTACGAGGGACCTCATTGTAATTCTGATGAAAAACTTCCTCCCCTCCATTGTCTACTACACTGACTGTTCTCATCCTATCTGCAGATTTATTGTGACAGGGATATGCCAAACCTTCCTTGTAGTCATGCAAGTCTCTTTCCAACTTTCTGATTTTCCTATTTGTTATTTTAAAACAAAATTGGTCCACTTCATCAAAGATCCTGTCATAATCATGCTTGACCATGGCAAAATCATTGTCTGAAGTCACCGTATGGTGTAATAGATTTAAATCTTCAGTTAGGTTGTTAGCCTTGTTTTCATACTCAGCAATCATCACCTGCATGACTTCCAGGCCTGCCCTATCAAATATCTCACATAGTTGTTTGTAATGTGTTGAGCCATGTTTAACAAAATTGGGAAATTTAAAAAAACGCAACCCTTTTGGGATGCGTCTAACCCTAACACATTCCCGCAGGTAGTCTATCTCACACTGGTTGCTTCTTAAAGAGTACAGTTTGTTTTTAAATTCGTCAAAGTCCGCTTCAATTGGAGCTGTGTCAATAGAATTTACAGTACCTTTTTTAAAATGAAAGGGCTGGTTTGCCCAAGAGGTGAAATTGAAGTCCTTAGATTTATCCCTAGTGTTGTTCTGTTGCGAAACATTGTTGTTCCTATAGGTTGAAACATTAACGATGTTGTTGCTGACCTCGGCGTCCAAGTGCACTTCACGAGGTACTCTCCTACTGACTGCATCCTTGTTAGCGTTTCCGCGGGCCTCAGAGCCTCTGTTAGTAACTGGTGGAGCATCCAAAACAGTATCTTTGTGTTGCGAGTTAAGCAGCCCTTTAAGTTCAGCCAGCATGTTGACAACCTGGTTGAATTCCGCCCTCGTGACGGGAAGTTCCTTTTCAGTAGCCTGTAGCATCTGCGGTGTAATCGCTGGATCGAACGCCTCTGCTTCGGAGGTCATGGTAAGAAACAAACAGTAGAACCAAAAAAACCACAACGCTGAAACACCAAAAATGAATAAACCACTTTCTCCTGCAGAGGCAATAATTCCAATAGCGAAATGTAAAAAGTTATTTTTATTCCACACGATACAAGAAGTTAAACAAGAAGATGACAAGCGCTTTCGCCTGGTTCATTCCAGGCTTTATCAAGTCAAACAACCATACTGGTTGTGAGAAGCTATTTATATACTGCTGGTAATTAATCACATGGTGTAATTAACACACTTGATTGTTACAAACCTAGCCAAGAGTTTACTCCCAAAAAAGAATCTTGTCAGCACCTGTCTCCCTTGTCGGTGAGGGACACAGTTGGAACTCCTGGGACACATTTGTGGTTTCCCATCCACAAGGTTTCGCTTGGAGGATCAGCAACATACTCTGATGTGTATGTGAAGTCTATTCCAGAGACTGGGCAGCCTCTGGGAGACAAACCTGCCTGTCCAGCAGGTTTGGTTAATGCTGCATATTAGATTTAGGCCTTTCGAGCGGGTCATGCATGAGAAGTTAGACTTGTGGATATGGTGCATCTCTAGTAGGGCAGGGTCCGAGATTGCTCCGAGGTGCTCTTTGTCTTGCCTACAATATGTACGATACCGAGTAGAGTGATAGTAATTTGAGCCTGTCCACATAGGACAGGTGTTGGAGGCCATGGATTCTCTTTGTGGGGTATTTCTGTGGCCTTTCCAGCTGGTGCAGGTGTTTGGAGAGGTACATACCAAATGGGGCATTGTACTCAGTTATTGACCACATGAGGAAAGAGTACAGAGAGGCAGTAACCTCGTTTTCTGGATGCAGTCCATTTAGTTCGGAGATGAACCAATTAAAAGGCTTTTCTGACCACTGCTTCTACATGTTGATCGAATGTGGGTTTGTTGTCCACCTGTATACCCAGGTCTCTCACCACAAGTTGTGCGCTTAGGGTGTTGCCTTTCATTTGGGATTGTTGTCTCTCTCACCACAGGTTGTGTGCTTAGGGGGTTTTCTTTCATGCGATAATCTATAGGGGCTGTGTTTTTGCTGAATGGTATGATGATACATTTTTTTGCGTTTTACTTAAGGCCTTGAGTTTGGCACCAGTCACATGCTGCTGTGAGACCCTCGTTTAGTATGTTGACATCATTTGGGGAGTCAGTGCCAGCACCTAACTTAAGTCATCAGCAAAACTTGGGTCAGCCACAGGCGTTTTATCTTTGCTTGGACTTCGGAGAAGTAGATGCCAAACAGTAGAGGTTCCAGGACACATCCCTGGGGAATGCCAGTAGTAACAGGTCTGTTGTTGGAGGTGGAGGTGCCTATTTTTACCTTGTGGGTCCTGCCGGTGATCCTGTTGGCCAACCACCTGATGAGGTAGAGATTTATGCAAAGTTATGTTAGCTTTTTGATGATGCCAGAGTGTTGGATTGTGTCGGAGGCTTTGGCCAAGTCAAGGTAAGCTGTGTGTACTGACTTTCCCTCATCTAGGGCCTTGGTGACAGTTTCAAAAAAGTCAACCAGGTTCAGCAAGCAAAATTTGCCCTTGTTGAATCCGAAATGGGTGGGGTCAAGTGCTTGGAGATTGCCTATGTCCTTGTTTTATGAGGTCCATAATAATACGGTCCGTGGCTTTACAGATCAGACTTGTCAAGCTAATGGGGGGGGGGGGTAGTTTCCAGGGTCAGTAGTGGCACCACCGTTGTGCAAGGGGATGACAATGGCAGTTCTCCACTCTGCTGAAATGAAGCCTCTACTTTAGGCTGTGGTCGAATAGGGTATTAAGTGATGAAGCTATTTCTTGCTGGAGATGGTGCAGAATACAGCCTGGGATACTGTCAGGTTCCACTGAAGCTGCGTTCTTTGCCTTGGATAGGGCCGTTAACACTTGATCTACAGAGATGTAAGGTGCAGGACAAGTATCAGGGATGTTGAATGGGCCGGGTGAAGTTCAATCTGCTAGCAGGTTGTCAGCGGGGTCAGTGTAAGTGGTACTGTTAAGTACTAATTCGGAGCAAACCTAGGCTTTGCCATGGAGGTTACTGATGTAACTGAAGAAGACTTTGTGGTTTCAGGGAAGAACTTTTATTATGGGAGTGGTGCAACGGTCGCCCATGTTATTGAGAATAAAGTCCAGAATATTGTCTCCCCTTGTGGGGGATGAGACGAACTGGCCTAGTGGGTTAGAACTGATGAAGTCAAAGAATCGTTGAGTGCATTAGTGTAGGAATAGTTCACCCAGTCTATGGTGAAGTAGTTGAAGTGGCTTATTGAGCCACCCCTGTCCAGATACAATCAGTCTGAACAGGGGATTGTGTGTGTGTGTGTGTGTGTGTGTGTGTGTGTGTGTGTGTGTGTGTGTGTGTGTGTGTGTGTGTGTGTGTGTGTGTGTGTGTATGTATATAATATATATGTGTGTGTGTGTCTATATATGTGTGTGTGTGTGGGGGGGGGGGTAGAGAAAGGGTCAGAAAGGTGGTGTTTTTAATGAATGAAAATGCAGTTTCTGTGAGAGCTCAACACCTAAGGGAAACATGTCGGATGATAGAATGCAAAGTGGAAGAAGGGGTGTGTGGTCATGGTAAGTTACATATGGATAACGTAACAAAGGGTATTAAGTCAAAAGCATGGGAAATGTGAACTGTTGAGGGAACTACATTTTGATGCTGCAATAACAGAAGTGTAATAAGTTTGCGTCTTAATGGCTACTGTGTACTTGACTTTGGTGATTAAGATAAGGCTCATTACTAAATCACATGACATACATACTACTTGAATCCTTCTTGCTGAATTTCTGAAAGTTGGTTTGTTTTTCTGTCTGTGACAACTGTGAATTGTCCATTTAATCTCTAAGCAAATTTTGCTGCTCTGGCATGTATTCACTTGGCATGTTTGCTATGTGCACCTCTTTTATGTGTTAAAACTCTTTAATGTTGTAAATTAAAACCTCATTTGGGCATGATGTTGTGCGCCAACAACGTGGTTATGTTCTGCAGTGTCTTATAATCACTTTCTAATAGTACGGTTTTCCCAAGAAACATTCGCATTCAACCCTTTTTCAGTCAATTAAGGAATGTATTGTTGCATAATTTCTGTTGTGGCTTTCCTGTACGTGTAATATAGCTTTTTCACATCAAAGTTACTTGTGAGAGTGTTGTTAACGGTTTGATTAATTCCAAACACTTTTTTCTTGCTCATAGCTCCAGTGTGAATAGTGAGCATTTCTTTTAGTGCCTCTAGAATATAACATCTGTGAACTGGAACATCAAACGCAGTTCAAATTAACTATGTGGCAGCAAAATGAGAATGCTGTGGTGAGAATTAATGCAGCCACTTAGAGTAATGGCCATGTTCTGATGCAAGTACAAGTAACAAATCTTTGGGGTAAATGTAATCTCCTTACCATATACAGTAACATTATACAGTATTTTAAACTCTTTTCTTAAAATGTTTAGACCTAGAAACATGTACATTAATCGAAATGTGATTGTGTTGGCTTTCACCGCCCCCTTAGATTAGTTCCTACCATATAGGTGGCAATCCACTAAGCACAGAAGAGGTTATCGGGGACCCAGGTTGACAGTGGCCTTTCTTTTGACACTCACGTTGCTAAAGTGGTTAGAAAGACCTTCTACATTGCCCACCTGATCATGAAGGGATTCACATCCAGATCTAGTGAGGTCATTGTTCCCCTGTACTCTTCACTTGTCAGACCAATGATAGAGTACAATGCCCCATTCGGGATGTATCTCACCCGACATCTGCAGCAATTGAAGAGACCCCAAAAGTTCCTCACCAAAAGGATAAAGGGACTCCAAAATCTGTCATATGCTGCCAGATTGATGAAACTCCAGCTCTATTCAGTCACATACCGTCTGCTCGGAGGTGACGTGCCTGACATACAAGGCCATGTCCAACCCGGAATTAATGGACATGCTCCACCTCAAAAAATCCAAATCCACCAAAACCACTAGGGCAAGCTACTTAAACCTTAGCACGGATATAAATAGGACGTGCTGGAGGGATAGATTTATCACTCAGAGACTCCCTATGCTGTGGAATAAAATCCTGGTCCATGTGAGGCAGAGCACCTCGCTGGCTCTGTTCAAGAGAAATCTTGACCTGTGGATGGGAGATTGTAGGTTTACCCCGGGAATCATCTCTGTGTCACTGCTGGACAGAGGCACAACAAACTAATGGGTACAGTATTTTTTCATATAAGGGGTGGCGTAAGCCACAAAACTTTGGGCTAGGCTTATAAATGCCTTAGGGCAGATAGCCTAGTATAAACCTATGAAAAGAAAACAAACCATATTAGGTTTATAGGCAAGTACTAGGCTATCTCCCGAGGGCATCTGTAAGCCTAGCCAAAATGTGTTGGCTTTCGCCGCCCCCTTAGATTAGTTCCCTTTGCCTCTGTCCAGCAGAGCCATTAGTTCCCTGTGCCTCTGTCCAGCAGAGCCACTGCAGTGCTTCCCGGGGTAAATTTTCCGTTTCCCATTCACTCGTCAAGGTTTCTCTTGAAAAGTGTTACTGAGGGGCTCTGTCTAATGTAGATTGGAATCCTGTTCCAAAGCATGGGGAGTCTCTAGGACAGGAATCTATCCCGCCAGCAAGTCCTATTTATCGTTGTGGTGAGGTTTAGATCCCTAGAGCGTGTGGCTCTCGGGGGATGTTTTGTTTTTTTCTTAAGGTGGAGCATGTCCATCAATTCTGGGTTGGATGTGGCCTTGTATGTCCGGCAGAGATCACCTCCGAGTGAGCGGTATGCAACAGAGTACAGCTGGAGTTTCTTCAGTTGGGCTGCATAGGGCATCTAAGGCCAGTAATCCTCTTGGTGAGGCACTTCTGTGGTCTTTCCAGCTGTTGCAAGTGTCTTGTAAGGTACAACCCAAATGGGGCATTGTACTCTATGATGGGTCTGATGAGTAGAGGGACACAATAACCTTTTGTTCTAGATGCGAACCCTTTTGTGGTTGGGCCACATAGAAGGATTTTCTAACCACCTTGGCAATGTGATTATCAAAGGAGAGATTACTATCTACTTGGGTCCCCAGATCCCTTATTACATTTTCTGTATTTAGGGGACTGCCACGTATGTGGTAGTTCGCGGGTCCTTTGTTTTTTCCAAAGGGGATGACTATGCACTTTTTGGCGTTTAGCTTGAGGCTGTGATTTTGACGCTCTGTGTCTGTCTCAGTGAGACCCTTCTGGAGGATGTCTGTATCAGCCGGAGAGTCAATTATGGCCCCCAGTTTGCAGTTGTCTGTGAACTTGGTCAACCATAGTCCTCCTGTGCTTGCCTGCATCTCTGAGAAGTATATACCGAACAGGAAGGGGTCCTAGGACTGAGCCCTGGGGGACGCCACTTGTAACTGGTTTAGAGTTGGACTTAGAGCCTGCAACTCTCACAGTGTGGGTTCTATCCGTGAGCCAATTGGCAACCTATCTCGTGACGTAGGGGTTTATGCTCAGGCTGGTGAGCTTGTCTATAATACCAGAATGGGGAATGGTGTCGAAAGCTTTTGCGAGGTCTAGGTAGGCTGTGTGGACCTTCCTTCCCTCGTGTAAAGCCTTGATAACTGTCTCAAAGAAGTCCACCAGGTTTAGGAGGCATGATCTGCCCTTAACAAAGCCAAACTGGGTAGGGTCCAATGTTTGGAGGTTCCTAATGTCTTTGTTAATGAGTTCCATGATGATGCGCTCCATAGCCTTGCAGACCAGGTTAGTCGGGCTTATAGTGTGATAGTTCCTGGGGTCCGTTGTGGCTCCACCTTTGTGGAGCGGGATAACTGTTGCTGTGCGCCACTCTATGGGTACGTAGCCTGTAGAGAGGCTGAGTTTTAACAGTGTGTTTAGGTGAGGGGTTAGTTCATTTTGGAGTTCGTGTGAGACACAGACTGGGACACTGTCCGGTCCCATTGAAGCTGTGTTTTTTTTTTTTGGCTTTGGATATCAACAATTTTTCCCATTTAACACACAATATATATTACATGTTCTCTTTTGTAACGCTGACTTTCAGTCCAAAATTGCATATATAACTCCATTTGTGCCTTCCCTTAAGCCCCGTTCCTCCTTCTACACCTGAACCTTTTTCTGCACGTTTTCCCGCAAGTTGAATTTATTTATATGTCACTTACTCCTTTCCTTTTTCTGGTAAACAAATGCCAAATTAATAAAGAGCCATCTTCCAGTTATTGTATCTTTCTTTTTTTATAATTCAGTATTTCAAATACAGTTTGTTTAGACCTTTATTTCCATCTTCTAGTAATTTTTTGGCAGCCAGTAAAAATTTAAAGTTAAAAAGGAATTACTTTGCCTTGACAGTTCATGTACTGTGTCCCAGCTGAAAAAAATTAATTTTCTTGGTTACAGTAGCTGTAGGGATTTTTTTTTTAAAGCTGTCAACTCATTACACCACCAAAAACATGTTGCTTCTTTCTTCCCTATCACACCTCCAACATTTACTGTTTACCTGAGGAAAATTTGTTTGAAGTCTACTTGGGGTGTAAAAGTACCTATGCAGACTCTTCCAAGCAAAAATCGTAAACCTTCTGAATTTTGCTGCCTACTTGGGAGTCATACATATATGCCCTCCCATTTTTCCCTTGCAAATTGCTTTTCCACTTTCTCATAATAGTCTTTTTTCTGGTCTCCTCTGATTTGATTCATACCATGTAGTATTTTATATGCCCTGTGAATGCCTTTTTTACAGAAGCTTCTGTTCAGAATTTGACTGAAAAAACTCTACCAGAGCAGGTCTTTCACTTGGGGTGGCCCCTTATCCTCTTTGCCTGTACTCTGACTACCTTCCGTATAAGGGACTGATGTCTCTAACCTTCAGTCCAAGCTTCTTCTTAGCCTCTTCCCACTGTTTATTTATTTTTTTTTTTTTGCTGCCAGTATCTTGGTTCCTTTGCCCATTTTTCTCTAGTAAATTCCAACCTTTTCTTGCCTGTTTTGTGTACTTGCAGTCATCCCTATTGGCAAGTCTTTCAACATTTGTTTGTTGGCTTAGTTCTTGGAATACTTTCTGCAACTTTAAAAATAGTTTGTCTGCGGTAATTACTCTTAAGGATCTACATCCAAAATCCCATACTCCCGCCTTATTTCTTGAACTTTCACTTCGGTATCCCTTTTCACTTTGAACCTTCTGCTTCTGTTATGTATGTGTGCCTTAACTGTCTAGCTCTAAAATATTTCTTCAAATCAAGTAAACCTAAAACACCTTGCTTTGTTGGGAGGATTAACTTATCCCGGTTAACCCTTGACCACTTTGCCTCTCAGATAAATTCTTTCAGACCTTTATCAGTTATTGTCCATAATTTTTCTTTTACTTGATAAAATTATGCTGACCTGTTTATAAAACTAAAGAGACTAAAAATATTTTCTATCCATAAATGAGAGCTTCCAGTTTCTCAGTTTTGCATTGTATATGAGAAGATTTAATTTAAATATAGTGAAACAAACCAGAGTATCGACCACCACGATGATGAAAACACTTCTTTATTCAGACAAAACACAGGGATAAGCGCTTTCGCGTGCACACTGCACGCTTCTTCAGATCTAATAATTCAGTAAAACCATAGTCCTTATATACAACAAAGTGCTCTAATTAATCAATCAATCATGTAATGATAGTATCAATCATTCAATTAAAATTAGAATCAACCATATAGAGCTACTTCAATATATTTGGCTACAAAAGCCAAATAAGCTAGTAAACATACACTTATTAGGAAGACTGTGCTGAAACAATTATACTATGCTGAAACAATTATACTATATCCCTGATAAAACAATATTAAAAGACAGAATGTAAAACATCTAATAGCTGATATCAGACAAAACCATTAAATTATATGTCTTACAAATTATATATATAAATATGAAATATAAATATAGATGTCTTTCTGTCATATGTATTTATCAAATCAACTCAATATATATGAACTATGAAATAGTTGATCAAAATATATATATAAAGAATATATAAATACATAAAAACAAGTATAAAATACATGTATATAAAAACATAAAACTATATATCTATATTTCTAAATTTCATCCTAATGTTATATATATCATTACTAAACTAGAATAAAACTAAATGCATATAAAAATCTATATTTATACGTGTGTATATATATATATATATGTGTGTGTATGTATGCAACCTTAAATGTATTTTTAAAAGTATATTTAAATATACACTAATGTATTCATTAAAAATGAAACATAAATAGTAAAACAATTTAATATAGAACAAGTATAAAATGGGAATGGATCATTTCAAACTCCGTCCTTTTAACGAAGATCTAACACTAATATACTGATTTAGCCCCGGTGGATAATGTGCTTTAAAACGTAATATCCAACCTAGTTCAATCTTCTCTAGTTCGTTAAAAGTATCACCTTTCCTTTTACTAGATATAACAAGTTGTAATGTTCTAAACCTAAAAATATGTCCAGGATTGCTACTAACATGTTTCAATAAGGCATTCTTATAATTTTTCTTGATATCATATAGGTGATTATAAATTCTCTCTCTTAGCAACCTTGTTGTCATTCCTATATAAAACGCCTTACAATCTAGGCAATCCGCTAAATATATTAAGTTAGTACTATCACAACTAGCTATAAAATTGGGTTTAAACTTAAAATAAATTGAAGGGTGTACGAAAACTTGTTCTGTTGTAATATAGGAACACATGTTACATGCATGACATGGGTATGTCCCTAGTTTATTATGTAGGACCCTCATAGTGTTTCCTTTCTCTTTGTCATTAGTTGATGATCTTCGTGTTTCACGTTTGCAGTCATAACTGTAGGGTGCTCCTGCTGGCAGGCAGCCCGAGGTCGGCCAGAATTCCAAAGTCTGGGTCTGGCGTTGGCTGTAACAGCAAGTACCCTGACGTCAGAACGTAGAGGTATAAAGCTGACAGCCGACGCCATCTTCTCCAGTCTTTCTTGCCGTGTGGTGGAAAGCAGCTCGCAAGTTGTTGGTTGGCGGATTCCGGAGAATGTGCTTTGATTGTCGTCGGTCCGAAGTAGTCGTCTTCTCTTCTCTTCTCTTTTCTCAAGCTAAGTACCCCGTTGGGGAAACTTTTTTTCTTGCTCCTCCGATGTCAGAAAAAGTTAATTGTATTTCGTGTGGAAAACAAATACCTCATAAAGATTTCCGCTCTTACTGTCTTCCTTGCTTGGGCCCTGACCACGACATTTCTTGCTGTCGATTTTGTGCCAGGTTTAATTCTCGCACTATTAAGCGTAGGTACGATTGGGCCTTGAATCACAAGAAACGCAAGAACAAGGATAGGCCTCCGAGGTCCAAACAGTATACTATGCAGCCGGAGCCAGCTTCGGGTTCGGCGGTCGTCAGTGAGGCGCTTTTGCAGCCCCTGTCGTCAGCCACTTCGGAACCGATGGCCGACATGGACTCCCATGGGGAGCCAACTAGGCCCAGTATTTTAGCTGCTGCAGGACCTTCGGACATTGCTCCTTCAGATGGGTCCGGAACTGCTGTGCAGGTACCGGCTTCTGAAGGGGTTTTCAGGTCTTCTCATATCACTATTACTACAAAGACAAAGGCAAAGTCAAAGACCCCTGTTAAGCCAAGGGTTTCTTCTCAAGCTTCTTCGGTTTCAGCTCCCAAGACCCAGAAGCAATTATTAAGAATGGCTGAAGATTTGCTTACTATGATTAATGGCTCTCACCCTCCTCCTGAAAAAAGGCCTAGACAGGATATTCCTTTGGATTCCTCTGATCAGGCTTCTGTGTCTTCAGTCTCTTCCTCTGACCAGGATTATTCTTTTCCTCCCTATGAGGATTCTGATGCACAGGACTCTATCCCCTCTGCTTCTCCCCCTGAAGATTTTTCTTTTGGGGAAACTTTGCATGAGATGAGAGAGCATTTTCATTGGAAAGGTCAGGATTATTCTGCTACCAAGAAGAGACTTAGGGAGTTTCTCCTTCTCCCTCAACACAGACCTTTGGCTATTCCTCCTGTTCTCGATATTGTGGATGATGCTTTCTCTGAAGCTAACCTGAATCCTGATTCCTTTCTGCCTGCTCCTTCTAAGCCGGATAGATTTTACAGGGTCCCTGATTCCCATCAATTTTTGTACAAGAACCCTTCTGCAGATCCTGAAACTATTTCTCAGGGTTCCAAGGCTACTAAGGCCGCTTCATCTAAAAATCCTACTCCCTCTGAAAAGGATTCTCGTGCCTTGGACAGATGGGGCAAAAAGGTGTATACTTCTGCTACTCTTTCTATTAGAGCTTTAACTTGCCAGTTTCATATGTTCAAGTATCAGCAATTTCTTTTGTCTGTTTTAAAGCAAAAACTTTCTACCTTTCCTGCATGTGCAGAGGACAAGGAATTACAGGATGTATTGCATGCAACTGAACAAGTTAGCAAACGTAGTTTACATTGTGGTTTTGATGCCTTGGAGTCTTCTTGCAGGGCCGCAGCCTCTGGTACTGTTATCAGGAGACATGCTTGGCTTCGAGAGCAGAATGTACCTGAGCAAGTTAAGGCTAAATTGTTAGATGCCCCTGTTCAGCATGATGTTTTGTTTGGGTCTAAGGCTGAGGAGGTTATTAAAAAGATGGAAGATAAAGCGAAATCTATGCAGACTGTTAAAGATTTCTTACAAGTTCAGCCTCCTAGATTTTCCAGAAAATGGCCCTCCAAAAATTGGTCCTTTCCCACATCTGACAGGCCTCAAAGGGGAAGATATAGACACTCCAGAGGTCGGGCTCAGGCCTCTTACAGGTCCAGACAATGGACTGCTTCATAACCTAGAAGGGGAGAAGACAGATCTCAGTCACAAAGGAAGCAGACCCAATGACTCCCTCTGTTGGGCTACAGGTCCTCCTTGCCTGGAAGCCCCTCTCTGAGGAAAACTTTCTCTTTTCTACCAAAATTGGACGCATATTACCCAAGACAAATGGGTTTTAGACGTGATTTTAAGAGGTTACAAGTTCCACTTTCATACTCTACCAAGGTCTTTCGGTTGGCCAGATCTGCCAAAACATCAATGGTCAGAGGCCTTAAATCAAGTGGAGGCTTTATTGGCCATGAGAGCTATGGAACCTGTTCTACTTTCAGAGATGGGAAAAGGTTTTTACTCGACTATTTCTGGTCCCAAGAAAACAAAACTCATGGAGACCTATTCTGGACCTTTCAGTATTGAACACCTATCTGGAAATTCCAAAATTCAAGATGCTTACTCTACAACAACAACTTCCATTGCTCTCCCAGGATGCTTGGATGGTGACATTGGACTTAAAGGAAGCCTACTTACACATACCCATCAGGCAGGAACGCAGAAAATACCTCTGATTCAAGGCAGGCTCGAGGCATTTTCAATTCTCTGTACTGCCCTTTGGCTTATCTACTGCGCAAGAGTCTTTACCAAGTGTCTGGCTCCAGTAGTAGCTTATTGCAGACTCCAAGGGATTCAAATTTACCCCTATCTGGACGACTGCCTTATTCAGGCGGACAGCAAAGACCTTCTACTTCAACATCTGCAGTTTGTTCAACGTCTTTTCCTACTTCTGGGATTTTTCAGTGAACACAAAGTCACATCTGATCCCCTCTCAGCAAATGATTTTTTTTGGGAGCTCTTCTAAACACAAGCTTGCAAAGGGCCTTCCTCACTCCAGAAAAACAATTACAATTGGCCTCCATTTTCAAGACCTTGGCTACTTTAACTCAGCTCACTGCAAGGAAATTCCTGCAGGCATTGGGCTACATGGCTTCTTGCATCCTGTTGATCCCAAATGCAAGGCTTCATATGAGAACTTCAATGGTACCTAAAGAGTGTATGGTCACAGCATTGCCACAGTCTGGACACAACGATTCCACTGATTCCCTGCCTCCAAAAAGAGTTCCTTTGGTGGTCTAGGGCTTGTGCTTTAAACGAAGGGAATCCCTTTCGTCTGCCTCAACCTTCTCAGATCATAACCACGGACGCTTCGGATTATGCTTGGGGAGCTCATTTTCTAGACCTTTGCCAGCAGGGCTCTTGGACAAAGAAGCATCTTCCCTGTCACATCAACTTGAAGGAAATGTTGGCAGTCCAAAATGCTCTTCTAGCCTTCCAGAATCTTTTGTAACCAGGGCCTCTTCTGATTCGTACAGACAATACCACAGTCATGTGGTACATAAGCAAGGGGGGGTTCTCACTCTTACCCCCTTTGCAGACTAGCCATAAGTTTGAGACACAGCTCTAAATCTGAATCTGCATCTTCAAGCTCAATTCATTCCAGGAAAACAGAACCTCTTAGCAGACAGCCTAAGCAGAAACCTTTTGGATCCTCACGAATGGATGCTGGACCCCAACTTGTTCAGCAGGATTACTGCAGTTTGGGGTTGTCCTCAGATAGATCTGTTTGCATCCCATCTCGGTCATCAGTTGCCTCTCTTTTGCACCAGGTCCTTCTACAAAACGGCGTGGAAAGTGGATGCCCTGTCATTCAGCTGGAGGAATCTTTCGGGATATGCCTTCCCTCCTCTTCCTCTTCTGCCTCTGGTGTTACTGAAAATGAAACGGGACAAACCAAAGATTATCATTTTGATAGCTCCAAATTGGCCAAGGCAGTTTTGGTATCCAACTTTGAAACACCTATTCTTGGAACCTCCATGGATTCTACCTCTGATCCCTTCTCTTCTGTCCCAGCGTCAGGGTCAGATGCTACACTCTCAAATCAAGACTCTGTGCCTGGCAGCTTGGCTCTACAAGGGCCTTTGATTCCTTCTTCTCTTCCCAAACAAGTTTTGGATGTTCTTTTAGAAGCTAGGTGGCCTAGCACTAGAAAATCTTATGCTTCTAAATGGAAAAGATTTTGTATTTGGATGCAGGATCGAGGTTCTGATCCTCTTTTGCCTGATATTTCTTCCATTTTACTTTACCTCTCAGACCTTTTGCTTAAAGGCCTCTCCTTTTCCTCCATCAAAATCCATGCTTCTGCTATCTCGGCTCATTTCAACACTGATCCTCCCATCTTTTCTCACCAGCTGGTGAGACAATTTTTGAGAGGAGCTAAGCATTTAAGACCTCCCAGAACTCCTCCTGTTCCTGCTTGGGATCTTAATTATGTCTTGGAGAAACTTACTTTGCCTCCCTTTGAGCCTGCTGCGGCTTCGGATATCAAGTTCTTATCCTGGAAAACAGCTATCTTATTAGCATTGACTTCTGCTAGAAGGGTCTCAGAGTTGCAAGCTCTCATGGCTGTGGAACCATATCTTCCACCAAGACAGAGTTTCCTTGAGGACCAATCCTACATTTATGCCTAAGGCGATTTCTAAAGTGGCTCTAAATCAGACTATTCACCTTCCTACCTTCTTTCCAAATCCTCAAAATAAAGGGGAAACTATCTTACATTCATTGGAAGTACACAGACAACTACGATTTTACCTGGACAAAACTAAAGATTTCAGAAAATCTGATCAATTGCTTATCTCTTATGCCTCCAGTTCTCTAGGTAAGGCTATTTCTAAACTAACTATTTCCAAATGGATTGCTCATGGAATAAGGTTTTGTTACTCTCACTATGGGAAACAGATTCCAGGTATTGTTAGAAGTCATTCTACTAGAGCAGCTGCCACTTCAGCAGCTTTTCTCAGAGGAGTTCCTACCAAGGACATTTTGGAAGCTGCCACTTGGAGTTCAGTGCATACTTTTTCTAAGCACTATAATCTCCCTTTTGTATTCTAAGTCTAGGGCAGGCTTTGCCTCTGCTGTTTTGCAGGGCCTTCTAGCTGCCCCTTCTTCTGCCTAACCTCCTCCCTCATTCACAGCTTTGGGATTCTACCCTACAGTTATGACTGCAACAGTGAAACACGAAGAATAAGGCCAATTTTGAGAGAAAAATTGCCATGGATTCAAAGGACAATCATAAGGCCTTTTTCAGCTATGTTAGGAACCTGGGTGGAAACTCCCAGATATGCTCAGAATTAGTCCAAAATGATACAAAAAATCACTGAACCCACAGACATTGCCAACATACTGGCAAACAGGTTCAGTGCAAACTTCACCCCCCTCTCCCCCCCTAAAGGAGAGATAACTATCCCAGCCGAGTGTAGCCTCCCGGACATCTCAAATGCGCAGGTGAAATCTGCTCTCTCTAAAGCTAAAAACACAGCATCAATGGGACCGGATGGTGTCCCCGACTCTGTGCTACACGAGCTAAATGAGGAATTAAACCCGCACATAAGGCAGCTGTTTAATCTCAGCCTTACCACAGGATACGTGCCCAAGGAGTGGCGTACGGCAACTGTGGTCCCACTCCACAAAGGCGGCGCCTCTACAGACCCTGGTAATTACCGCCCCATAAGCTTAACAAGTCTAGTCTGCAAAGCTATGGAGAGGATCATAATGGAGCTCATAAACAAAGATATAGGGGACTTGCAGACATTGGACCCAACCCAGTTTGGCTTTGTCAAGGGAAGATCATGCCTTTTGAACTTGGTCGACTTCTTCGAAACAGTCACCAAGGCCATTGATGAGGGAAAGGCAGTCCATACAGCCTACCTTGACCTTGCAAGGCTTTCGACACAATACCCCACTCGGGTATTGTAGAAAAACTTACCAGCTTAAATGTAAACCCATATGTCACAAGATGGGTTGCAAACTGGCTTAAGGACAGAACCCACAGGGTTAGAATTGCTGGCGCTATGTCAGACTCCAAGCCGGTCACAAGTGGTGTCCCACAGGGCTCGGTCCTTGGCCCCCTATTGTTTGGCATCTACTTCTCAGAAGTACAGGCCAACATGGGAGGACTTTGGCTGACAAAGTTTGCAGACGACTGCAAACTGGGCACCATAGTGGAAAGTGCATCGGACACGGATATCCTTCAGAAGGGACTCACGGAAACAGATAGCTGGTGCCAGAGCCATGGCCTGAAGTTAAACGCCAAAAATGTATAGTCATACCCTTCGGGAAAAACAAGGTAACCCCAAGCTACCATATAGGTGGCAATCCACTAAGCACAGAAGAGGTTATCAGGGACCTGGGGACCCAGGTTGACAGTGGCCTTTCTTTTGACACTCACGTTGCTAAAGTGGTTAGAAAGACCTTCTACATTGCCCACCTGATCATGAAGGGATTCACATCCAGATCTAGTGAGGTCATTGTTCCCTGTACTCTTCACTTATCAGACCAATGATCGAGTACAATGCCCCATTCGGGATGTATCTCACCCGACATCTGCAGCAATTGGAGAGACCCCAAAAGTTCCTCACCAAAAGGATAAAGGGACTCCAAAATCTGTCATATGCTGCCAGATTGAAGAAACTCCAGCTCTATTCAGTCGCATACCGTCTGCTCAGAGGTGACATGTGCCTGACATACAAGGCCATGTCCAACCCGGAATTAATGGACATGCTCCACCTCAAAAAATCCAAATCCACCAAAACCACTAGAGCAAGCGACTTAAACCTTAGCACGAATATAAATAGGACGTGCTGGAGGGATAGATTTATCACTCAGAGACTCCCTATGCTGTGGAATAGAATCCCGTCCATGTGAGGCAGAGCACCTCGCTGACTCTGTTCAAGAGAAATCTAGACCTGTGGATGGGAGATTGTAGGTTTACCCCGGGAATCATCTCTGTGTCACTGCTGGACAGAGGCACAACAAACTAATGGGCACATTATTTTTTCATATAAGGGGTGGCGTAAGCCACAAAAATTTGGGCTAGGCTTATAAATGCCTTAGGGCAGATAGCCTAGTATAAACCTATGAACCTATGAACATAGTACAGTTGTGTACACCTACCATAAATGTAGATGTTAGAGTGTCTTCACTGTTGCAGTCGGTGTTTCCCTCCCACCAATCCCCTCTATTTTTCGCTTGTTCTCTCTTCCACTTCCTTTGTGGTGTATTTGTGTTTCTATTTGGACACCTTTTGGTTTCTATTTTGGTGGCTTCTTACATCTGGGGCAAGAAAGGCTGGAGAAGATGGCGTCGGCTGTCAGCTTTATACCTCTACGTTCTGATGTCAGGGTACTTGCTGGTACAGCCGACGCCGGACCCAGACTTTGGAATTCTGGCCGACCTCGGGCTGCCTGCCGGCAGGAGCACCCTACAGTTATGACTGCAACAGTGAAGACACTCTAACATCTACATTTATGGTAGGTGTACACAACTGTACTTTTTTTTTCTATACATAATAATCTTTTAAGATTTTTGCTGTTGGTATATGTAACAGCAGGTCTCACACCTACTAATTTCTTAATCTCTACATCCGTTAAAAGAATGTGCCAATTTTTATTTATAATACTAGTAATATATTTATTGTCACTAGTAAATCTGGTTCTAAAATTAACAACATGTTTACTAGGTGTATAAGTACCTTGTGTCATCCTGGTCCTATCTCTAATACTGTGCAGTATTTTTAATGGCTTGAGGGATTGTTTTATGGAATATATCATCTTTGGGTCATAACCCCTCTCTATGAACATCTGCTCTAATAGATGATTTTGTATGGAAAGATCATCAGCATCTTTACATAATTTATTAATCCTAATAAATTGACTCTTTACAATGTTGTAAAATACATGCCTAGGATGCATGCTATTAAAATGTAAAAGTGTGTTTTTCCAACAGGATTTCCTATAAATGGAAGTATGTAGAAAACCTTGTTCATCCTTTGTGATGGTAATATCTAGGAAATCTGTCTTGTTGTAAGAATATTCAACTGTAAATTTAAGAAAAGAGGTAGTTGATTCCAAATATTCTATAAAAGCCATGAGTTCATCTATAGTGCCTGTCCAAAATATGAGGACATCATCTACAAAACGCTTATATAGTAATACCTTCTGAAAATCTATGTTGTTAAAAAGATGCATACATTCCCAGTAATAAACGACTAAGTTTGCGTAGGTGTTCACACAGGGAGTGTCCATAGCCACTCCCCACTGTTGCAAAAACAAATCGTTATCATACATAAAGACATTATTACTTAATATTAGATCTAGCAGAGCATTAAGTAAAATCTGATCATTACTATCAAATTTGTTACTATCTTTAATGAGGCATCTAATAGCATCTGTACCATAGCTATTGGGTATAGATGTGAAAAGATTTTTAACGTCCATAGTTACTAAGAGGCAATCTGCAGGAAGACCTTTGTCAAAAGCATTCAGGTCATCTAGCAGTTGGTACGTGTATCTCTGTATAGAAGGAATGTCAGTAACTAAAGGTCTTAATTTCCTTTCAACATATACAGACAATGTTTTTAATCCATCCATTCCCAACTACTATGGGGCATAAAGGGGGTGGTGATGTATTTTTATGTATCTTAGGCACACCCTTTATGTATGGAACTCTAGGTTGTTCCACCAGAAAATAGGAATGTAATTCATGGTCTATTTGCCTACACATTAAAAAGTCATAGAGTTCCTGATGTACCTCATAAATCAACTTCTCTAAGTCAGTTTGTTTTATTTTTGTATATGTATCGACATCATTTAACATAGTTCGCATGCTACTATTATATACCTGGCTATCTGACAGAACAGTCCCCCCTCCCTTGTCAGCCGGTTTTATGACAATATTGTTATCACGCTGTAAAGAATAAATCATCTCCCATTCCATATGTGAAACATTAGTATACAGCTCTTTAGTTCTAGAATTATTAAAGTAACAATAAAAGTCATTTTCACAGGCTTTCATAAAACATTCAACTACAGGTGGTAAAGTCGGTGTAAAGGTGCTTTTCCTTTTGAATTCAGAACACATTGCTTTAGCATCTTCAGAGGGTTTATTTTTATTTTTACTAAATTGTTTCAAAGCAATCGTACGTGTAAATAGTCTCAAGTCAACATCAGAATTTCACTGATGTTACTGACCTGCGCCGGTATAAAGGAGAGTCCTTTATTCAGTAGGGTATTCTCAGTCTCTGTAAGGATCCGGTTAGATAAGTTAAAAATTAAACTGGTCGATCTCTCATTCGGTTCCTGTGACTCGGTTGATCGCCTGAGAACTTCCTTTTTTGTTCTCCCTCTGCTGTTGGACCTGCTTTGAGATGTTCTTTGAAATTTTGCTGGTAACGGCAAAAAACCCTCCAAATTTCCTTGTTTAACTTTAGGTTTCGCACCCAGCATACTTTGATTCTGTCTTTCTAACGCTTGCTGGTTTGGAGGGGGAGTGTCTGTGATGTCATGAGCCACAGTATTTGCTGTAGTTGAACGCGACGTCGATACATCATCCATACAGACAGGATCTCTTAAAAGGGAGATGTTTTGTTGAGTGTTTGAAACCCTCACTTCATTTACAATAGGTATATGTTCTTCTTGTGCATTATCATTGTTGTTAAGTTCATTTCTAGTGTCCCGATACCTAGGCCAAACAAATACCTGGCCATTATGGAAATCAATGTGATCTCTTTGAAGTTTTCGTGATTTTACCAATTGGAGTTTGTCACTATAAGCAGACACTTGGCTATATAAATTGTCAAGTCTTTGAAGAAACGTTTCCCCTTTAAATTTAGTTGAGATTTCTTTGAACAAAATTTCAGCTTTGGAAGTTAGTTCTTTTTCTGTAGGTAGGAAATAGTCAATAAGTAATTTTATATAGCTGAACCCAAGATCTAGATTCAACTGTTGCCATCTTCTTAAGAGTTCCGGATGGTTTTCGCCACTCTATGGGTACGTAGCCTGTAGAGAGGCTGAGTTTTAACAGTGTGTTTAGGTGAGGAGTTAGTTCATTTTGGAGTTCGTGCGAGACACAGCCTGGGACACTGTCCGGTCCCATTGAAGCTGTGTTTTTTTTTGGCTTTGGATATTAACAATTTTTCCCATTTAACACACAATATATATTACATGTTCTCTTTTGTAACACTGACTTTCAGTCCAAAATTGCATATATAACTCAATTTGTGCCTTCCCTTAAGCCCCGTTCCTCCTCCTACACTTGAACCTTTTTCTGCACGTTTTCCCACAAGTTGAATTTATTTATATGTCACTTACTCCTTTCCTTTTCTGGTAAACAAATGCCAAATAAAGAGCCATCTTCCAGTTATTGTATCTTTCTTTTTTTATAATTCATTCAAATACAGTTTGTTTAGACCTTTATTTCCATCTTCTAGTAATTTTTTGGCAGCCAGTAAAAATTTAAAGTTAAAAAGGAATTACTTTGCCTTGACAGTTCATGTACTGTGTCCCAGCTGAAAAGAATAATTTTCTTGGTTACAGTAGCTGTAGGGATTTTTTTTTAAGCTGTCAACTCATTACACCACCAAAAACATGTTGCCCCTTTCTTCCCTATCACACCTCCAACATTTACTGTTTACCTGAGGAAAATTTGTTTGAAGTCTACTTGGGGTGTAAAAGTACCTATGCAGACTCTTCCAAGCAAAAATTGTAAACCTTCTGAATTTTGCTGCCTACTTGGGAGTCATACATATATGCCCTCCCATTTTTCCCTTGCAAATTGCTTTTCCACTTTCTCAAAATAGTCTTTTTTCTGGTCTCCTCTGATTTGATTCATACCATGTAGTATTTTATATGCCCTGTGAATGCCTTTTTTACAGAAGCTTCTGTTCAGAATTTGACTGAAAAAACTCTACCAGAGCAGGTCTTTCACTTGGGGTGGCCCCTTATCCTCTTTGCCTGTACTCTGATTACCTTCCGTATAAGGGACTGATGTCTCTAACCTTCAGTCCAAGCTTCTTCTTAGCCTCTTCCCACTGTTTATTTTATTTTATTTTTTTTGCTGCCAGTATCTTGGTTCCTTTGCCCATGTTTCTATAGTAAATTCCAACCTTTTCTTGCCTGTTTTGTGTACTTGCAGTCATCCCTATTGGCAAGTCTTTCAACATTTGTTTATTGGCGTAGTTCTTGGAATACTTTCTGCAACTTTAAAAATAGTTTGTCTGCGGTAATTACTCTTAAGGATCTACATCCAAAATCCCATACTCCCTCCTTATTTCTTGAACTTTCACTTCGGTATCCCTTTTCACTTTGAACCTTCTGCTTCTGTTATGTATGTGTGCCTTAACTGTTTAGCTCTAAAGTATTTCTTCAAGTAAACCTAAAACACCTTGCTTGGGAGGATTAACTTATCCCGGTTAACCCTTGACCACTTTGCCTCTCAGATAAATTCTTTCAGACCTTTATCAGTTATTGTCCATAATTTTTCTTTTACTTGATAAAATTATACTGACCTGTTTATAAAACTAAAGAGACTAAAAATATTTTCTGTCCATAAGTGAGAGCTTCCAGTTTCTCATTTTTGTATTGTATGTGAGAAGATTTAATAAAATATCTTGTATCTTTAGGCCGTAGAAGAAGTCTCTTTAATCCGTACTGCGAAGTATTTAATATCCTATTTCTATAAATATGGGTAGAAGCCGTGGTGGTGCAGCGGTAGCATTGTTGCCTTAGAGCAAGAGGTTCTCCTGTTCGATTCTCGGCTGGAGCGCCTTCTGTGTGGAGTCTGCATGTCCTCCCTGCAGTCGAGTGGTGTTCGAAAGATATGCGTGAATGGGTGTCGTTCAAGGTTGGGCGTTGAGCTGGCACCTCGGCACTGTAAAAATCGACTGCCAATCATTGGCGCACCGGAGTTCCACTATGGCAACCCCTAATCGGGAAAAGCCGAAAGAACAACATTATTTCCATATATATGGGTACTGCTGAACTGAGATAAGAGTGGATGCACATGGCTATATCCCTTGTTTTTATCTTCATTAGTTTTTTTTTTTAATCCTGAAAAGACTTTAAACCGTTTCAAAAAGTTCAACACTGATAAGTCATTTTCTGGATTTATCAAGTACAAAATAATAATATCTTGAAATAAAGCCCAAGTTTTTTAGATTTGACATACCAGTTATACCAGTTATATCCTTAAATTTCTGAGTCTTGTAATTTGCCAGTGGCTTTAAACACAAAGCAAATAAATGAGGACACCTCTGCCTTATTCCTGTGTTCAAATGCAGCTTGTCAGAGGAATCCTCCCGCTTTAATTCTTGCCTCAGAACTTGCATATATCCTCCTAATTAACGGTATTATTGTAGCAGGGAATGCTAAAGCTTCCATTGCACTGCTCATAAAATCCCATCTTATTCTGTCATATGCTTTCCTTGCATTAAGACCCACCAGTAGCAGTGATATTTACTTGCATTCTGCATCCCTTTGGATCATCATTGTTATTTGTTGTCTTTTTTGCCGCACCTTCTCAAAACCACACTGATCCATGTCTATCAATTTTATCAACAGCTTTGTCATTCTTTTAGTTATAGACATAAACACTTGATGATCATGGTTTAAAATTGCAATGGGTCTGTGCAAGGCTGAGTCTGGTAGGTTTTTACTGTCTTTGGGTAATATCCACCACATCTTTCTCCCAAGATGTTGCTTTTCCTCCTTTTAAAATACTATTAATCTAGATGTTTAACATTCCAAACTTCCACAGGAATTCCTGGAGAATTCTCTGCAGATTGAATTATATATCCGTTTTTATTTTGGCTGTTAGTTGTTAAGCCTCATCTTCCTCTAATCTTGGCACAATTAAGTCTTCATAAATATTTCATTTTGTGTTTTTTCTTGATTTCCACATTCCTCTGCTTTATTCACATTTTCATAACATTTTTCAAAATACCTCCAATTCCTCTGTAGGATCTCTGGTTATTTTTCTTGTCCCAGCCACCCTGAGTTTGGTGATGGTCCTTGCTATTTTCTGTTGCCTAACTTGCTGTGCTGAAAGTTTTTGTGCTCTAGAGTTTTTCAGCAGCAGTCTTTCTGAATTCATTAATATTGTAAAAACACTTCATTATTTTTTCTTTAGCATTCTGCAGTCGTCGTTCCTCTTGTTCTGCAATACTGGCAGCTCCTCTAAATTTTATTATTTCTTAACCATATTTGTTTTTCTTTTATTTCTACCATATTAAAAACTCCATTTTCATTTTATCCCACTCACTAGGTGTTGCTGCTGAAGAAATTTCTAGCTTCCCTAATAACTCCCAAATAATTTTCACTACCCATTCTTTAAATTCCTCTACTTTTAACAGGCAGATGGGAAAGTGCCAGTGTCTCATTTTTAATTACCCCTTTTTTTTTTGTTTTTGTTTTTTATTGGTGAATAATCTGAAGTGATATTGGATGTATGTTGAAGCTTTCAATTAAATGCACATATTCCTGAGAGATATATAATTTCTGTCCACTTTAGCCCTGTTTTTATAGCTGTATATTTCTTGCAGAAAACTGATGAGAAATTTTGGGAAGAATTACATGGCCAGTGTAATCTTCCTACCTTGCCAATAGTCTCTTAATACCACAAATCTACCTTTATTTATTTATTTATTTATGTATTTATTTATCTTTATCACTAGTGAAGCCTCTCTAGCAATCAATATTACTTCCCTTTTCCTTTGTCTCTGATTTTCTGGTGGATATCTCTCCTGAAGTCTTTTCTTCATCAAATCCACATGCTTATTTCTTTAAAATATGCCTCCTGCAGCATTGGTATTTGTTCTCTGCACTTCTTATTTTATTCCATTTCCTCTTTGTAACTGTAAGGCTGTTTACATTACAAGATATGTATTATTCTTCCCATGTGTTATAATTATATATTGCAGTTTTGAATGTTATTTCTAACTTGTCTTACATGTACGCACTAATTAGTTCATAGGTAAGTATTACGTTAGCTGTCCCTGTGGGCCGTTTTATGCTTGGCCAGTTTCCCTCAAAGGTTTGATAGGCTGATCTTTTATACGGTTGTTTCTTCTCTTCTTCATTTGAACTTGCGTTACATTACTCAAGACTTTTTGTTTTAACAAAAACCTAATACATTTTCCAAACACCCCTAAACTTAATTTGTTTTGTGATTGATAAAAACAGAGCCAAAAGAACAATTGTTATAAAAGCATACGCAAGCAGCCCCCTGGGATCAAGAGGCAATAAATCCAGGCTGAGAATATATCCAAAGATATGAATAAAATCCACAGAAGATAAATCAGGTACGAGTTTAATAGAAGACACAAGCGCTTTCACTTAGCTTCACCTGATGAAGCTATGTGAAAGCGCTTGTGTCTTCTATTAAACTGGTACCTGATTTATCTTCTGTGGATTTTATTCATATCTTTGGATATATTCTCAGCCTGGATTTATTGCCTCTTGATCCCAGGGGGCTGCTTACTTATGCTTTTAATTTGTTTTGTGTTTAAACCTACAGATACGGACAATTGTCCAAAATTGACAGCTGTACCCACAGGCATAACCTAATCTAAAGTTAAGATTACCCATGCTAAAATGTGTGGTGCAGCTTGTGTTCTCACTTAGAGTGCTGCCTTTTTTTCTTTTCGTATCTGTTCTCCTCCCAGATGTGGACTTTCAGGAAACAGTGACTTTTAGCCCTAATAAAAAATGCAGTGGCTGCCTTTAAAACTGAATTATGCACTGTTGTATTCAGTTCATTGCAGTAGTAAGTCTACTGTTTCTTATTCACTTCCTGTAATTTCAGACTTTGTTTTTCATTGAGCTACTTGTCACTGTACCTTTTTAAATTTTGCATTTCACTTTGCAAAGAATGGCCAAAACTGTCAAGATTACTTACATCTGCAGACAGCTTGTTTCCATGTAGAAGTAGTTGGTAATGAAAATTAAAACTGCTTAAATTGCAGACGTGTAAGAATCTTCACAAATTTCACTAAGAACAGAGTTTACATAATTTCCCTGGCCAACTGCTTTCATAGGTTCATACTAGGCTATCTGCCCTAGGGCATTTATAAGCCTAGCCAGAATGTGTTTGGCTTTCACCACCCATTTTAAATTTATTTTGCTATGCCCTTTTTCGAGGTTAGTATACTGTGCCTCTATCTAACAGTGACACAGAAGTGATACCCGGGGTAAATCTATGATCTCCCATCCACTCATCAAGATTCCTCTTGAAGAGAGTCAATGAGGGACTCTCCCTAACCTGGATTGGGATTTTATTCCAGAGTGAAGGGAGCCTCTGGGTTATGAATCTGTCCCTCCGGCATGTCCTATTTATTTCAGTGCTGAGGTTCAAGTCTCTCGAGCACATAGCTCGATGGGATTTGGATTTTCTGAGGTGCAGCATATCCATTAATTCCGGGTTGGACATGGCTTTATACGTCAGGCATAGATCGCCTCTGAACAGGTGGTATGCCACTGAATAGAGCTGGAGTTTCTTTAACCGGGCAGCATATGGCATCTGTTTGAGCCCTTTGATCCTCTTGGTGAGGTACTTTTGGGGTCTTTCCAGTTGCTGCAGGTATCTGGTAAGGTACATCCCAAAAGGGGCATTGTACTCAATTATGGGCCTGATGAGGGTTGAGTAAAGAGGCACGATTACCTCCCCTGATCTAGATGTGAATCCCCTCATGATTAGGTGGGCTATATAAAATGTTTTTCTAACCACTTTGACCACGTGGTTGTCAAATGAGAGATTGCTCTCAACTTGGGTCCCCAGGTCCCTAATTACTACTTCTGTACTTAATGGCTTACCACCTATGTGGTAATTTGTGGGCACTTTGTTTTTGCCAAAGGGGATGACTATACACTTTTTGGCATTTAGCTTGAGGCCATGGCTCTGGCACCAGTTGTTTGTTTCTATGAGGCCCTTTTGGAGGATGCTTGTGTCGGCTGGAGAGTCGATTATGGCGCCCAGTTTGCAGTCATCTGCGAACTTGGTCAACCACAGTCCTTCCGTGTTGGCCTGTACCTCCGAGAAATATATACCGAACAAGAGAGGTCCCAGGACTGAGCCTTGTGGGACACCACTTGTAACTGGTTTGGAGTCTGACATGGTTCCAGGAATTCTAACCATGTGGGTTCTGTCCTTGAGCCAGTTTGCAATCCATCTAGTGACATGGGGGTTTATATTTAAGCTGGTGAGCTTATCTATAATGCCCGAGTGGGGTATTGTATCGAAGGCTTTTGCGAGGTCCAGGTAGGCTATGTGGACCACCTTCCCCTCGTCAATGGCCTTGGTGACTGTTTCAAAGAAATCAATCAGGTTTAAGAGGCAGGTTCTGCCCTTAACAAAGCCGAACTGGGTAGGATCCAGTGTCTGTAGGTCCCCAATATCTTTATTTATGAGGTCCATGATGATCCTTTCCATAGCTTTGCAGATCAAGCTAGTCAGGCTTATGGGGCGATAGTTTCTAGGATCCGTTGAGGCACCACCTTTATCGAGAGGGACCACTGTTGCTGTACGTCACTCTTTGGGCACATATCCTGTAGTAAGGCTAAGATTGAACAGTAGTTTTATGTTTGGGTTTAGCTCTTCTTGGAGTTCATGTAGGACGCAGCCCGGGACACCGTCTGGTCCCATTGATGCTGTGTTTTTTGCTTTGGAGAGGGCGGCTCTTACCTGAGTATCTGAGATGTCAGGGGGGGCAGCACTCTGCTGGGATAGATATTTGCCCTTTTGGTGGGGGGGGGGGGAGAAGTTTGCGCTGAACCTGTCAGCTAGGATGTTGGCAATGTCTGTGGGTTTGGTGTATTTTTTTTTTGTCATTTTGGACGAATTCTGAGCATATCTGAGAATTCCCACCCAGGTTCCTAACATAACTAAAGAAAGCCTTGTGATTATCTAAAGAAAGCCTTGTGATTATCCTTAGTGTCTGTGCAATTTTTCTCTCGAAGCTGGCCTTAGACAATTTTATGTGTGCCTGTAGTTTTTTGCCAATACTGATCAGTGATGCCTTCCCTTCTTGGGATTTTGCTCCATCATTTAGTAGCTTCCTCCTTCTATTGTATAGTTTGTGTATGGCTGGGGTCCACCAGACAGGACGTCTGCCTTTGGAGGATTGGGTCTTGGTTTTATTTGGGATCGCATGATCCATGGATTCCTGAAGATGTTCATAGAATGCGTTTATAAAGGATTCTGCGGTCTGGGCCATATTTTCCACAGGCCCGGGGGCTTTGAAGGATTCCACCTCGGTTTTGAGGAGTGTGAAATTTGCTTTAGAGAAGTTTTTCACTGTGGTTTTCTGGGCAGGGGGTGGGGTCGGGATGTGAATATCCAGTGAGATTAGTTTATGGTCTGATCTTACCAGTGAGGGATACACTTCTGGTCTGGAGCATAGAGTCCCCACGTTGGTGATGCAGCTGCAGACTTCTTGTCTGTCACTGAGAACATTTACTAATTGGGATTACAGCAGTGTATTAGCTATGCAGATGCAAGAAGACTATCATTTTTCACAGCTTTCATTATTTTCACTTTTTTCAAGCCTATTTCTTTACAAAAAAAGTTTATTGTATCCAGACAACATTAATTTAGAAGTCTTCCTGTAGTAAAAACAAGGGCAATCATCATCTTAGTTCTACATGTACACCCCACCCATACCTCAGCATCTTTTTTTTCACGCCATTATCTTAACTTCAGATTTGCTTTTCTTCAGCTTTTTTCTATTGTTGTACTTCTTTTAATCTATATTTCTTGCAACTAAAATAAAATTCTTGTTTAGTATGCGTACCAGTTACTGAAAAGACTACCCCCCCTCAAACACACACACATTTAAAAGATCATTGGTGGTTTGTACAGTGTACAAAACTGCTTTATAGTATAGCATGCTGTTTGTGAACAAAAGTAGTTTTACTTACAGTTAGAACTTTTTCCCCTTTATTTTCTTTTTAAACATTAAAGGCCCAATGTGGGGTGTGTTCTTTGCAGTCTGCCTTGTAGTTTAACAAAGTCAACAGAAGTCTAGTCTCTTTCTTTGCCAAATATATTTGCAAAGTCCTAGTTCACAAATGTGACTGGCGCTTTTTAAGTTCACAGATATTTACTAATTTCAGTGTTGCTGGTTTTCTTCCTTATTGTCTCCATCTCCCAACACTAAAGTGAGGTTCACGTCGTAGGTACTTCTGATTCTTCAGTCAACTCCTGTGCTTTTTTGTCTTGCAAGCATTTTCCTTTGGAACATTGGAAAAGATTTCATTGGCAAAGACTCCTCTCAATGAGCTTTATTGTCAGTAGAATGAGAATCAGTCCCCTTCCACTGACTGTCTCACTTTCTGTGAGATAACTTTTGTTTTTTATTTCCTCCTCAGCCAGTTTTGCATCAAAAAATGTCTTTCCTCCAGGGAAAGTTCTGTGAAGATAGACGGGATACATAAGCTTGAATATCACACCTGCCTCTCAACATTCCCTGATTTGCTGCCTGGTGTATAGTAAGTAATCCTTTCCACAAATATTTTGCTGTATGCAGTTTTTATCCTGACAGTATGACACACAGGATAAGTATTAAACTCTTTCTGCTAGTATGATTGCTGATTTACTAATGTAGGTCTTGGTTGTTTTCTCTTGGCGAGGTTTGGAGCATGCTCTCAATGTACCCTTTCAATTAAATGCTGCTGTGGAACACTAATCCACTTGCTTATTTGTGCTTTCATAAAATTTAATACAGTGTGTTCCTTCCATTTTCTCTTATACAGTAGAAAAGCTCAAGTTTTCTCTGCGCGCGCTCTCTTCTTACTAAATTTTTCTTTTTGAGAAGTCTCCTACTCTGCCAGTCTTTTCTTCTTTTCAGCCTATGATTTTTGCAGTTTAATCCCTTCATTTGAATAGGTAGTTAAAGCTTGTATTTTTCTAGCATTTTATTTGGGTTGATTTATTCTTTCAATGTTTTATATATTTTATTCACATCTTGAGTACATTTTGATTTTATTTATTCCTCTAAATTACCGGAAGCCATCTCTTGAACCAAAGATGAAGCCTGAACTGCGTTTTGCTGTTATCTTTGCTGGCATCCAGGCAGTATACTTGTAGCCAGTAACTGAATTTTATCAAGATAAGTTTCAGTGGCACTCCCTTTTCCTCAGTTTCTGTTCTCACATTAGGAGAGCCGAAATTAAGCTGTTGATTAGTGTGAAGTCCTCAAGATTGTATAGTTTTTAGTGCGATTTTGTTGGAAAAGATATTTCTAAGATCTAAGAACTCCTGCAGTGGCATCATGAATGACTGAACTAACTGCACCTTATAAAGAAGTAAGTGCATGGCAGATGTACTTTTTATGTCTTATTTAGCAAACTGAAATGATCACTGTTTACATCTTCTGCAGTTTCTAATATAGCATTTAAAGAATATTTTGCAGCTACTCTGATTACTTCTATTGTGTACACTTTCATTTCCTGTATAGACCTGTTGGCTTCCATTCTTGGCAAATGCTTCAAAAGATGTATTAGTTAAATACTGTGGAACAGTTGTCACTATTTTGTCTTGGACCAATATATTTTTTGTAAAGGATAGATCTACATTACCAAGTTTAAGTTTTTATGATCAAATTACTAAAACCTTGGATCAGTCTCTCTCTCGGCTAAATCTTAGAACATTATTTCACAAGTCCTTCATCTCCTTCTTCCCCATTTAATCTACCAAAGTCTTCTGAATGCCAAGGTCAGTAAATTCCTGGTATGGTGGATTATGTCTTGTTAACTGATGGATCACAGTAGGTAACAATACAAAGCATATGCTCTCACTCTCTTCCTATCTGTTTTGGAGAGTTCCTCAAGGCTTGGTTCTTGAAACAGTGTTATTATGTTGTTTAATATTGTCTTTGCCTCTAATCCTAGATCTGAATTGTGTTGGATAAATATGCAGATGATTGAAAGGTTGAGTTTATTGCATAAAATCTGATATCGAACAGTTACATTTTTTATTAGACAGTTTAGTAATATGTACACCTATGTTGTGTGAACAGTTAGTTATGGCAAATGTAACATAATGTATTTTGGAAAGGAAGCAGTTCATTTGCCCATATACCTACTAAAACATGCACTAAATATAAAGACTTGGAAATAACCATGAATGCTGCTTGGAGGGGGGGGGGGGGGCTTCCAAGATGGCTGCACATTGAGTGACAGCTTAATTCTAGCTCTCCCAGTGTGAAAACAGAAACTTAGCAGAGAAAGCCAGTGGACCTAGATTTCTGGGTAAATTTCAGTAACTGGCTAGTAAGTGCACTGCCTGGATGCCAGGAAAAAAAGAAATCCCAGATGACCTGAAGGAAAATAAGCTACAAAAGGTGACAAACACCGACTGGGAAAAGATTAGTACTGCAACTGTTCAGCAGAAAGCACTGTAAGCTCCAGACATGACTTCAGTAACCTAGAGGACAGTATAAGGCAGTTGCACACAGATCTGACAAACTCCATCAATGTTTCATTTACTTATCAACTCAAACCAAACGCTGGAAAAAAAATGGAAGAAGCTTTAAACAGATGTTCAGATAAGGTGATAAAACTGCAAAACTCAGTGGTTAAAGTGAAGAAAAGCTGGCTGAATGAGACTGCGTGCGAGAAGAGATGTCACAAAATAGGATTTAAGGACAGCACATAGGGAAAACCTGAGATTTTCTGCTGTACATTAATTTTATGAAAGCGCAAATAAGCAACTAGACTGGTATTCCACAACAGGAATTGTGAATTGAAAGGCACATTGTGTGTATGCTCCAGACTTGGCTATGAGAAAACAACCTAGACCTTCAATAGTAAAGATGCAGTGTTACCAGCAGAAGGAGCTGAGTCTGACACAACTATGGCAGAAGGGCAAAGCAGTAAAAGTGGGAGACAGCTTAATGTTTGTGGAGAATGACTGACGTATTATACACCAGGCAGAAGATGAGTACATTTATTCCATTATTCAGGGAATGTGGAGAAGCGGGTGTGAGATTTAAACTGCTATCTACAGCTATCTTCAAAATATTTTCCCTGGAGGAACCAAATAATTTTTTGGTGAAGTACATGCTAGAAAAGAAATACAAAAGTTTGTCCAACAAAAAGTGAGCTGTGAAACGGAAGGAGATTGTGCTGCTTCTTGTTTTGGTAATAGACCACAGAGAAACTATGTCAGTGAAACTTTTCCAGTGTTTCAACCAAGGTTGCCAGATTTCCAACCAGCCAGGTAGGGACAAAAAAAAAAAGATGTCTCACAGCAAGTGAAGACCAAAAAAAAAAAAAAAAGTCTTTCACGGCAAGTGAAGAAAAGGTCTTTAATGCGGAACAGAGTTCCACATTAAAGAACAGTAGCTCTGCACTAAGCACGGAGCCTCTCGTGTTTAATGCATTGCAGTTCCGCATTCAACACAAGTAGCTCCGTGTTTAGTGATTTTTGATTGGTCCTTATACTGGCATACGGGCTAATCAAAAATTGCTAAACACAGAGCTACTTCTGTTTAATGCGGAACACAAGAAGCTCCGTGTTTAGCGATTTTTGATTGGCCCGTATGCCATATGGGCCAATCAAAAAAAAAAAAAACAAAGTGGAGGCTGGCTGGGATTTAAACCGGCAGGGCAGGACCCGGGATCAGGCTGCTGATCTCGGGACAGTCCCGCCCAAATAGGAACGTCTGGCAACCCTGGTTTCAACAGAAAATGCTTCAGAGAGAGGGGAAAAAAGCACAAGAGTTGATCAGAAGACTTGAGAGTACGTTGGAAATGGAGAGACAGGGTTTGGGGGATTAACAGGTATAGAATAAGGAAATCTGGAAATAGTGGGCTTTCTTGGACTATGTTAAAGCATGTGGCCTTCATGTCATTAACATTCTCCCTCCTCTTCCTTTTCTGAACATTAACTGTACGTAAAACAGAAATGTTTCTTCATAGTACTATTAAAATAGTGCATTATTTTCTTAGTATGTTATGAAGTTTTTTTTTCAGTTATTTTTAAGAGTAATGGGGATACTAATGTTAATGGGTGTTCCTGTTTTCTCTTTCTCCTTGTTACGTTTTAAGAAATGTAGGCACTGTAGTCTAAAAAGTCTGGTTAAGCGAGCATGACAAAAAGAAAAAATAGTGTGCTTTTTCTCTTTCTTGTACAAGAGAATGACTGTGTTAAGGCTATTCGCTTAATCCAGTGACAGGTTTTAAGAGAAAACAAGTAAATGAAAAAGAATATTGTAAGGCTTTTTTTCTAGTAAGCAGTTTTGTGTGTGGTTCTCATATCTCTAGCCAACAATCTGATTAAGAGAAATGGGTTGGAGAAAATATTTTCTGAAAGCATTCCTGTGTTTCCCAGTTGAGAGAGAGAGAGAGAAAGATGAGATAAAACCAGACAGCACTTAATACAACCACAGGCTGTAACATGAGTCTTAGCATGGATAACCTTTCTTTTAGGTTAGTTAGTTTGTGGCTGTCAGCTTGGAACATTTGTTCTTATCAGGAGGGTAAAACTTCAGTATTTGAAGATGTACATAGTTTTGTGTGTTAAGTTAATAGGTTTTAGGTGGGATTTTGTGTGCGTGCACGTGCATTTTTGAGGGTTTTCAGTGAAACAAAAGTTCTGTAAGATGTGACAGACTCAAATGGAGATGGCAAGGGAAAATATAAAAAAGGAGAGTAGTTTTTTAAAGAAATTTATGAAAATATTTGGCCCGGAAGTTGTGAATTCAGTATCAGGAGTTCGGAGTGAATTTACATATTCGTCCCCAGGATTTAAAAAAAAAAAAAAGGGCTAGGCTAGACAGAATTTAAATTTCACAGGAACATGTGCATTTAATTGAGGATCTTTATAAGCACCCAATACTTTCAGATCATTTGCCAATAACTAAAATTAGAACATATGGTAATGAAATAAAATGAGACCCTGGTGCTTTCTCACCTATGTTTTCAAACTAGGATTTTAAGGAATGGGTAGTGGAAATGATTCAGGAGTTATTTGAGAAGATATCATTTTTTTCTGAGAGTGTAGCTAAGGAGTGGGATAAAATTAAAGCGGAGTTTAAAAATAGGGTGGAAATAAATGAAAGGGAAATATAGTTAAGAAGTATTGATAATTATTTAGAGGGCTGACAAATGTTAAAGTATTGCAAAGTAAGAGGAGTCTCGCAGTACAAAAGGAGCAACTACAGAATGCTAAACAGAAGATTAGGGATTACCTCTAATATGCATGAGTTTAGAAAGACTGCTGTTAAGCAACTGACTTTGATTAAAAGTTTTTGTGCTCTAGAGTTATCACAGCAACTCGGACAACAGAAAGTAGAAAGGGCTGTCACCAAATTTAGGGGAGCCTATAGCAAGGAAGATAAGTAATCCTGTAGAAGCATTAGAAATATTTCAGAAATTCTGCGAAAGTCTGTAAAAAGCTGAGAAATGTGGAAGTCCAAGAAAGGGTATAAAAGGAAAAGTTTATGAAAGAATTAAGTATGCCAAGGTTAGAGGTAGAAGAGACTTAATTACTAACAGTTAAAGTAGGAGGAGATTGGTTACACATTACCATTTTATTTCATCATCTCCTACCATTTTATTTCAATCTGTAGGAAAGTCCCCAGAAATCCATGGTCTTGCTGTGGAAGTTGGAAGCAGGGAGGGAAAAGGCTGGTAAAGATCTGGAAGGTTTTGTTCAGCTGTATTGTAAGAGGAGGAGATGTACTAACATCCTGGGCGGCCACTGTGGTGCAGCAGTTAGCGTTGCCGCCTCACAGCAAAAGGTTCTCTGGTTCGATTCTTGGCTGGGATGCCTTCTGTGCGGAGTCTGCATGTCCTCCCTGTGGTCGCGTGGGTTCCTCCGGGTGCTCCGGTTTCCTCCCACATCCCAGAGACGTGCTGTAGGTGGATTGGACACTCTAAATTGGCCCTAGGTGTGAGTGCATGTGTATGTGTGTCTTCTGTGGAAGGCTGGGCGCCAGGCTGGCAGCTCGATGCTGTAAAAGTCCACTGCCAGTCGTGAGCGGACAGGTGATCCGCTGTGGCGACCCTTAACGGGAAAAAGCCGAAAGCAGAAGAAGATGATGATGTACCAACATCCTGGAAGAAAGCGGTAGTAGCTGTAATACCTACAAAGGGTAAAGATTATCCTATCCAGCTTCATACAGGTCCATTTCAATACTATGCCATGATTTTGAAGTGTTTGTCTAGAATGGCGAAAAGAATGCCAAACGTGAAGCCAAAATTGATAGATATGGGCCATTGTGGTTTTATGGAGGGGAGGCAAACATTTGACATTAACAGAACACTGATGATCCAGAGGGAAGCAGAATGTAAGAAAATGTCACTGTTATTGGGTCTTGATGCAGAGAAAGCAATTGACTGAGTAAACTGGGACTTTATGAGCAGAGCAATGGAAACATTTGCATTCCCTGATAAAATTATAAGGTTGATTTAGGAGGATATATGAGGGATCGGTGGTAAAAATGATCAGAGAGTATGGTACCCACTTTAACCTTTGCTTGAGCAGAGGAACAAGGCAGTGGATGTCCTCTCTTCCCTTTGCCAGTGGCTCTAAATATAATGCAGATAACAAAGAAAATAAGGGGTCACAGAAATTCAAGGATAGAATTGATGAGATAGTCAAAAAAAAAAGCTGGCTTTATTTGTAGGTGACATTATTTTATACCTGACAAAACCAGAAAAGGACGTTAGTGTTGTGGAACATATTGATACAGTTTCAAATCTTTTCAGGATGCAAAGTTAATGAAGCTAAAACAAAGTAGCAGTGAATTATGCACCCACATATGAATTGGTTGAGCAATAGCCGTACTTATGGGGGCATGATAAAATTAAGTACTTAGGAATATGGATTAAAAATGATTCAGGTTTGTCAGCTAAGGATAATGTAGGAAGAGACTAAACAAAAGATAATGCAAAAACTGGGAAAATAGAGGCTCTGTTACATGGGTATGAGTAGTAAGGTACGAACAGTATGTAAATGTTTTTCGTCTCTTTAGTCTTCTACACAGGTAAGGCATATTTTTATCAACCAGAGGAGAAGTTGTGGATAGCAATTTAATAAAGAGCTGAAGGATTTTATCTGGGAGGGGCAGATGGCAAGAGCCAGTTGGGATAAGCTTTTTCTTCCAATAGAACAGGGCAGATTTAAATACCCCTTCAAAAATCGGGTAATCCCAGAGCAACATAGTTAAGGCCCCTATACATAGCACAAGCAGAAGACTGTGATTCAAAGTGGAAAGAGGAGATGATGAAATAGGGGGAGGCTCAAGAAACGAGGAGAGACTGGGATTTTGGATGCAGACATTTAAGGAGAGTAACAACAATCATACAGAATGTTATATTCCTAAAACAGCAGAAATTATTCTAACAGATAAGCCAACAAGGGAACTATCCTGCTGATAGGAATGACTGCAATTAGGGGTACAGACAATAGTCGAGGGGGCTGGAATTTATGGAGAAAGCTGGCAAAGGAACCAAGGGAGGAAGTAACTAAAGCTAGAAAGGTAATAGAATGGGAACACGCCAAGAACTTGTAGGGACTGCAGGTTAGAGGTCCTCCCTGTCAAGGAATGCTATCCAAGTGTAGACAAAGAGAAAGAAATAGAGGGGTCCTAGATGAAAGACCTCCACTACTAGAGTTTTTAGTAGACTCTAGAAGTTGCTGTTATTAAAGGAATAATTAGTAGAGCATATAAAATATTGCATGATAACTATAAGAATCAATCAGAGGAGGTTGGAAAGGATTGAGAAGAAAGATTGGATAAACAGTTCAGAAAGAAACAGTGGTGGGCTTATATGTATGTCTCCCAAATAGGCAATAAAGTCTAGAAGATTTAGGGTCTTTGCTTGGATGTGTTTACATAGGTATTTTTATACTCCGCGTAGACTGCAAAGAATTTTTCCTCGGTAGGCAACAAATGTGGGAGGTGTGATGGAGAAGAAAGAGGTAACTGGGAACATATTTTCTGTGAGTATAATGAGTAGGCAGACATTAAGGTTTCCCTTCAGGCTGCTCTGTTGGAGATACTGGGTGAGCAAATTGGTGTAACTAAGGAAATTTTTTTTTTGAGCTGTGATAAAGAATTGTAATTGCCTAGAGATAGTAAGACCTTGCTGAGTCTAATTATGATCATTGCTAAAAAAGCCATTTCTAGAAAATGGAAGTCTAAACCAACTTTACTAGAAGTAAATTCAATACCATAACTGGTACAAGCAAGCAGAATCTGAGGGTATTGCTACTCAATGCTAGAAGTCTAAACCTCAAAATGCACTCACTCGAGGTACTCCTTAAAATGGAGAACATCGACATCTGTGCAGTGACAGAGACCTGGTTCAAGGCTCCAGAGAGTACCCCTGCATTACCAGGCTATAATTCATACCACACCTTTCGGCCACCTAACCTGGACCGAAACACTAAAGGCGGAGGCATGTCCATATTCATTAAGGATATCCACACCTCCAGGCTAGTTGCTCAGCATAATGCATCTGAGATTATACAAGTGCAACTAACTCTGGGCAAGACCGCAATCCAAATTGTAGCTTGCAACAGATCCCCGATCATGCCCCAGGATTCCCACTCCTCATTTCTTGATACACTGGAAAGTATTAGGGTACAACCTAACACCCTAATAATGGGCGATTTTTAACTACCCCACCATTAACTGGGAAAACTACTCCTGTACAAACTCTTGTGCTCAACGTTTTCTGGAATTCATAAATTCCAATGCCTTGGATCAACTTACCCACACCCCCACCAGGGGCAGCAAAATCCTAGACCTGGTTATTACCAGCATGGGCAACCGGTGCTCCACACCAGAGGTCAGTTCCTCGTTGGTCAGATCCGACCACAAGCTAATCACCCTAGACAATCCACATCCCTTCCCCACCCCCCATTAGGGAAACCACCGTAAAAAAATTCTCCAAAGCCAACTTCACGCTTAAGACAAAAGTGGCAAACTTCACAACACCCATGCTGATGGACAATAGAGGTATGACTGCCGAATCCTACACAAATGCATTTTATAAGCACTTACACGAGTGCATGGATTGTGTAATCCCTAACAGAACGAAGATGCTATCCTCCAAAAAAAGGAAGCTAATCTGGTGGTCCCCTACCATAAACTCTACAACAGAAGAAAGAAACTGTTGCAAAAAGAGTAAAATCCCATGTTTGGAGGAACTCCCTGGTCAGCCTCAGTAAGAAGCGGAGATCCCTCCTAAAATCCTCCAAAGCTAATTACGAAAACAAAATCGCCACTGACTCTAAAGACAGCCACAAAGCATTCTATAGCTATGTCAAGAATCTCCATGGCAACACTCAGATCTGCTCTGGCACTAAATATACAGAACCAACTGATATTGCCAACATCCTGGCAGGTTCAGTGCTAACTTTACCCCAATGTCTATACCGGAAGAATGCAAAGTTCCTGTAATCACGGCTGAAGAGGTAAAAAAAAAAACTTTCTCCAAGGCCAAGAGCACAGCATCCATGGGACCTGACAACATCCCAGGCTGCATTCTACATGAGCTACAGAACAAACTAGCACCCCACCTAAGTACCACGTTCAGTCTTAACCTCACCTCAGGCTATGTGCCCACTGAATGGCACACAGCGACAGTGGTCCCAAACTCAGGACCGCACCCAGTTTGGGTTTGTAAAAGGCAGATCATGTCTCCTAAACCTGATGGACTTCTTTGAAGCAGTCACCAAAGCTGTAGATGAGGGTAAGGTGGTTCACATAGCCTGTCTAGATCTCGCCAAGGCTTTCGACACCATCCCCCACTCTGGAGTTATAGATAAACCCACTAAACTAGGTATAAATCCCTATGTCCCAAGATGGGTTGCCAACTGGCTCACTGACAGAACCCACACTGTGAAAGTAGCAGACTGCAAATCCAACTTCAGACCAGTGACAAATGGAGTATCACAGGGTTCAGTCCTGGGTCCTCTCCTGTTTATCTACTTCTCTGAAGTACAGGCTAACACAGAGGGTCTTTGGCTAATGAAGTTCGCAGATGACTGCAAACTAGGAGCCATAATCAAAACTCCAAAAGATGTGGGCATCCTACAAAAGGGCCTTGCTGAGACAGATGCCTGGTGTCAAAGCCATGGCCTCACGCTCAATGCCAAAAAGTGCATTGTCATCCCTTTTGTTAAAAACTCAGTACCCATGAACTACCGCATAGGTGGTAGTCTACTTAACACCAAAAGTGTGATAAGAGACCTTGGGACACAGGTGGACAGTAGTCTCTTCTTTGATAATCACATAGCCACAGTAGTCAGGAAATCCTTCTACGTGGCGCACCTCATCACAAAAGGTTTCTCGTCCAGGAAAAAAGGTCATTGATCCCCTCTACTCGTCACTCATTAGACCCATTATAGAGTACAACGCCCTTTTTGGTATGAACCTCACAAGACATCTACAGCAACTGGAAAGGCCACAGAAATACCTCACAGAGGATTACCGGCTTAAACCAATGCCATACGCAGACGGTCTCAAAAAACTCCAGCTTTTACTCTGTCACATATCACCTACTCAGACGATCTCTGCCTTACACGCAAAGCTATGTCAAACCCAGAGCTTTTGGATGTGCGCCACTTAAAGAAATCCCAGTCCCTCTGAGCTACACGCTCTAGGGACCTAAACCTTGTCACCGCAATAAACGGAACATGCTGGATGGATAGATTCCTGTCCCAGAGACTTCCCATACTCTGGAACAAGCTACCCATCTATGTCAGACAAAGCTCCTCATTAGCACTCTTCAAGAAAAATCTTGATGATTGGATGGGAGATAGGAAATTCACCTCAGGGTTCACTTCTGTGGCTCTGCTAGACAGTGGCACAGGAAAATAATTTTCTTGGGTGGCGAAAGCCAGGGTACCTTTTGGCTAGGCTTATATAGGCCATATGGCCAATAGCCTAGTACCTACCTATGAACGAAGATGGTAACAGAGATAAAACAACTGGAAATGGGAGCTTTAGAAAACAGTAGGAGCAAATTACCGTACATAGGAATAAGGTGGAGTTGTAGGATCAGTACATGCAGAGGAGGAATGAGGTTTAAAAGAAGGCAGGATTTGAATGAGCTTTGTCATGGTTGGCTGACTATGACTGGATTTAAGGGATGTATAATTTTTGCAGCTACAGTTGCGTCGGTATTGTTTGTAATATATAATGTTTGCAACTTAAGATTGTGTTAACATGGTTTATTTCAGTGTTTATAAATGTAATATTTCTTATGTCTTGATAATTTAAAGATGTTTCTGATTTAAGAAACAAATTGTATGTATATAATATATTTATTCACACACACACTGAAGGTCAGTTAAATTATCTTGAGGGTACAAAGGAAATAAATCGAGGGGATTTTCCTTCCCAAAAATTACATTTACAGTAATAGTTGCAAATACCTAAATTTATTTACTATTCATTATTACGGATAAGGCATATGGAGAGTTGTATGAAAGGTTGAACACTATAAAGATAGAGAAAAGGACCTTTACAGATTGGCTAGACAGAGGGACTGAGCTGGGAAAGATGTGCAGCAGGTAACGGTGATAAAGGATAGTGAGGGAAACGTACTCACAAACGAGGAGAGTGTGTTGAGCAGATGGAAAGAGTACTTTTGAGGGGCTGATGAATGAAGAGAATGAGAGAGGAGGTTGGATGATGTGGAGATACTGAATCAGGAAGTGAAACAAATTAGCAAGGAGGAATTACAGACAGCTATGAACAGGGTGAAGAATGGAAAGGCTGTTGGTCCAGATGACATACCAGTGGAAGCATGGAGGAGCTTGGGAGAAGTGGCAGTGGAGTACCAGATTGTTAAATGAAATCTTGGAAAGTCAGATGATGCCTGAGGAGTGGAGAAAGTGATTTAGTACCCATTTCTAGGAATAAGGGTGGTGTGCATAGTTGTAGTAACTACAGAGGTATAAAATTAATCAATCACAGCTTGAAGTTATGGAAAAGAGTAGTGGAAGCTAGGTTAAGAAGGGACATGATCATTAGCGATAAACAGTATGGTTTCATGCCAGGAAAGAGCACTACAGATGCGATGTTTGCTCTGAGACTGTTGATGGAGAAATATAGGGAAGGTCAGAAGGAGTTGCATTGTGTCTTTGTGGACGTGGAGAAAGCATATGATAGGGTGCCTAGAGAGGAGTTGTGGTATTGTATGAGGAAGTCAGGAGTGGCAGAGAAGTATGTAAGGGTGGTACAGGATATGTACGAGGGTAGTGTGACAGTGGTGAAGTCTGCAGTATGAGTGACAGATCCGTTTAAGGTGGAGGTGGGATTACATCAAGGATCAGCTCTGAACCCTTTCTTATTTGCAGTGGTGATGGACAGGTTGACAGACAAGATCACACAGGAGGCCCCATGGACTATGATGTTTGCAGATGACATTGTGATCTGTAGTGAGAGTA
>NC_056726.1:1884621675-1884629175 GCF_019279795.1 Protopterus annectens
TCAGAAGGAGTTGCATTGTGTTTTTGTGGACTTAGAGAAAGCATATGACAGGGTGCCTAGAGGCCTAAGAGAGGAGTTGTGGTATTTTATGAGGAAGTCGGGAGTGTCAGAGAAGTATGTAAGAGGGTACAGGATATGTACGAGGGTAGTGCGACAGCGGTGAGGTCTGCGGTGGGAATGGCTGATGCATTTAAGGTGGAGGTGGGATTACATCAAGGATCAGCACAGCCCTTTCTTATTTGCGATGGTGATGGACAGGTTGACAGACGAGATCAGACAGGAGTCCCCGTGGACTATGATGTTTGCAGATGACATTGTGTTCTGTAGGGAACAGTTGGGGGAGACCCTGGAGAGATGGAGATATGCTGTAAACAGAAGAGGAATGAAGGTTAGCAGGACTAAGACAGAATATATGTGTGTGAATGAGAGGGAGGCTAGAAGAATGGTGAGGATGCAAGGAGTAGAGGTGGCAAAGGTGGATGAGTTTAAATACTTGGGATCAGTAGTTCAGAGTAATGGTGAGTGTATAAGAGCGGTGAAGAACAGAGTACAGGCAGGATGGACTGGGTGGAGAAGAGTGTCGGGAGTCATTTGTTCATAGGTTCATACTAGGCTATCTGCCCTAGGGCATTTATAAGCCTAGCTAGAGTGTGTTTGGCTTTCGCCACCCATTTTAAATTAATTTTGCTCTGCCCTTTTTCGAGGTTAGTATACTGTGCCTCTGTCCAACAGTGACACAGAAGTGATATTCGGGGTAAACCTACGATCCCCCATCCACTCATCAAGATTCCTCTTGAAGAGAGTCAATGAGGGACTCTGCCTAACCTGGACTGGGATTTTATTCCAGAGTGAAGGGAGCCTCTGGGTTATGAATCTGTCCCTCCAGCATGTCCTATTTTATTTCAGTGCTGAGGTTCAAGTCTCTCGAGCACGTAGCTCGATGGGATTTGGATTTTCTGAGGTGCAGCATGTCCATTAATTCCGGGTTGGACATGGCTTTATACGTCAGGCACAGATCGCCTCTGAGCAGGCGGTATGCCACTGAGTAGAGTTGGAGTTTCTTTAATCGGGCAGCATATGGCATCTGTTTGAGCCCTTTGATCCTCTTGGTGAGGTACTTTTGGGGTCTTTCCAGTTGCTGCAGGTGTCTGGTAAGGTACATCCCAAAAGGGGCATTGTACTCAATTATGGGCCTGATGAGGGATGAGTAAAGAGGCACGAATACCTCCCCTGATTTAGATGTGAATCCCTTCATGATTAGGTGGGCTATATAAAATGTTTTTCTAACCACTTTGGCCACGTGGTTGTCAAATGAGAGATTGCTATCAACTTGGGTCCCCAGGTCCCTAATTACTTCCTCTGTACTTAATGGATTACCACCTATGTGGTAATTTGTGGGCACTTTGTTTTTGCCAAAGGGGATGACTATACAGTTTTTGGCGTTTAGCTTGAGGCCATGGCTCGGGCACCAGTTGTCTGTTTCTATGAGGCCCTTTTGGAGGATGCTTGTGTCAGCTGGAGAGTAAATTATAGCGCCCAGTTTGCAGTCATCTGCGAACTTGGTCAGCCACAGTACTTCCGTGTTGGCCTGTAACTCAGAGATATATACCGAACAGGAGAGGTCCCAGAACTGAGCCTTGTGGAACGCCACTTGTAACTGGTTTGGAGTCTGACATGGCTCCAGCAATTCTAACCATGTGGGTTCTGTCCTTGACCCAGTTTGCAACCCATCTAGTGACATAGGGGTTTATATTTAAGCTGGTGAGCTTATCTATAATGCCCGAGTGGGGTATTGTATCGAAGGCTTTTGCGAGGTCCAGGTAGGCTGTGTGGACCACCTTCCCCTCGTCGGTGGCCTTGGAGACTGTTTCAAAGAAATCGACCAGGTTTAAGAGGCAGGATCTGCCCTTAACAAAGCTGAACTGGGTAGGATCCAGTGTCTGTAGGTCCCCAATATCTTTTTTTATGAGGTCCATGATGATCCTTTCCATAGCTTTGCAGACCAAGCTAGTCAGGCTTATGGGGCGATAGTTTCCAGGATCCGTTGAGGCACCACCTTTGTGGAGAGGGACCACTGTTGCTCTACGCCACTCTTTGGGTACATATCCTGTGGTAAGGCTGAGATTGAACAGTAGTTTTATGTTTGGCTTTAGCTCTTCTTGGAGTTCATGTAGGACGCAGCCCGGGACACCGTCTGGTCCCATTGATGCTGTGTTTTTTGCTTTGGAGAGGGCGGCTCTTACCTGAGCATCTGAAATGTCAAGGGGGCAGCACTCTGCTGGGATAGACATTTGCCCTTTTGGTAGGGAGGGGGGGGGGAGAAGTTTGCGCTGAACCTGTTAGCTAGGATGTTGGCAATGTCTGTGGGTTCGGTGTATTTTTTGTCATTTTGGACTAATTCTGAGCATATCTGGGAATTCCCACCCAGGTTCCTAACATAACTAAAGAAAGCCTTGTGATTATCCTTAGTGTCCTGTGCAATTTTTCTCTCTAAGCTGGCCTTAGACGATTTTGAGTGCCCGTACTTTTTTGCTAACACTGATCAGAGATGCCTTCCCTTTTTTGGGATTTTGCTCTATCATGTAGTAGCTTCCTCCTCCTATTGTAGAGTTTGTTTATGGCTGGGGTCCACCAGGCAGGACATCTGCCTTTGGAGGATTGGGTCTTGGTTTTATTTGGGATTGCATGATCCATGCATTCCTGAAGGTGTTCATAGAATGCATTTATAAAGGATTCTGCGGTCTGGGCCTTATTTTCCACAGGCCCGGGGGCTTTGAAGGATTCCACCACGGTTTTGAGGAGTGTGAAATTTGCTTTAGAGAAGTTTTTCACTGTGGTTTTCTGGGCAGGGGGTGGGGTCGGGATGTGAATATCCAGTGAGATTAGTTTATGGTCTGATCTTACCAGTGAGAGATACACTTCTGGTCTGGAGCATAGAGTCCCCATGTTGGTGATGATCAGGTCCAGTATGTTTTCCCCTCTTGTGGGAGTGGTAACAAGTTGTTCCATAGCATTTGAGTTTATAAATTCTAGGAACCTTTTAGCTAGGGTGTTGGAGCTAGAGTAATGCTCCCAGTCTATGTTTGGGTAGTTGAAGTCGCCCAATATAATGGTGATTGGAGAGACCTTCATATTTTCCAGTGTTCTCAGGAAGGCCAAGTGGGGTTCCTGGGTTTGGGAGGGTGGTCTGTAGCAGGCTATAAACTGGAAGGCAGTTTTACCCACTGTTAGTTGCACATGGATAGTCTCTGATGCTTCGTTCCGTGCCACCATCCTGGAGGTGTGGGTATCTTGGACGAATATTGATATTCCCCCTCCTTTTCTGGTTCGGCCCAAGTTTTGGGGCCGAAAAGCATGGTATGAGGTATAACCTGGTAGTGCTGGGGTGCTCTCGGGAGCCTTGAACCAGGTTTCTGTTACTGCACAGATATCAATGTTCTCCATGCTAAGAGTTTCGAGAGCATGCATCTTGAGGTTTAGACTTCTGGCGTTGAGTAGCATTACTCTTAGTTTCTTATCCCTTGTGATACCTATGGAGGTGGGTTTGTCTTTTGAGCCTTGCCTAAAAAAAGGCACTATGGGGGTAGCTAGAGCCTTTGCCAATATCCGAAAGTCCAAGGGTGACAGGTGCAAGCCGTCCCTAGCGAAGCATCGTGGCCTGTCGAGCATGTCATCCCAGGCTGACAGGCATTGGATCCCCTTTGAATGACACCAATACTTAAGCCAGTTGTTGAAATTGATCATCTTGTCTTCATATTGTGGCATCATTCTTGGTGAGGGTAAGATGCTACTCAAGGTCAGGGTCATACCGGCCTGGGCCACATGCTCAGAGAGCTCCTCTGTCTCTTTTCATGTAGTCCAGGGAGGTGTGTCTCAGGTCATTCACACCAGCATGGACAATGACTGAGTCATATTTGTACTTGTCTTGGAGTGACCTGAGTGCTTGTGTTGTGTGGCGGATCCTAGCGCCCGACAGGCAGCTCACAGTGACCTTCTCATTGTTCATCCTGGTGAGCGGGACGTCAGTGTGCCTGACGATAGTCACCTATTACAAGTGTATCAGGTGTGTTGTTTAGCCTTAAGGGCTGTGACTGTTCGGCACACTGGCTTTGTGAACTAAGTGTTGCACATGTTTTGTTTTGGGGTAGGGGTGTCTTGGGTGTTTGCTTTGGAGGTCTCTGCTGCTTTGGCAAATTTTTATTTAGAGCCTCAGAGTGTGTTTTTGTGTGTTTGTGTTTGATTTGCTGTCGTGGTAGGTCTATGTGAGACTGGAATTGTAGTGAGTGTGGTTTCCTTCTCCTCCTGATAGGTTTCGCCAGTACTGAGTTGAGAGAGCCTAGCCTCCAGTTTGGCTGTATGGTGGCATCTCTCACATGTGTTGGAATTTGTTGGGAGGAGGAGAGGGTGGTCTGTGTACATGAGACAGTTGTAACATTGCCTCAAGATTCCCAGATTCACCAGCTGGACCTGAGAGGAGATTGACAACTGACCTCTGGACATGCTAGAATAGTATTGGGAATTTCTTTATAATTGAAATAAAAAAGGGCCAATGGGAAACAAGGTACTCAAGGGGAGTTTGTGAGGGTGTAGTGCTTTTAATTTTTTAGTGCTGACTTGTATAATTGCTTCAGTGAGCAAGTGCCAGGTAACTTAAATGCAATGTGTTACAGGTAACTTAAATGCAAAAATGACAAGCAGTAACTTTCTTTCAAGTGAAACAAGGAAATAAGTACAGTAAGCAATGCAGATGTCACTAGGGATCCACAGAAGCGCTGAAAAGCCGCGTTTTAGGTGGAATTAGCGTTTCAGGGAAATAACAAGCAAACAACCATACAAACAAAGCTAGATTCAGCAGGCCTGGATCTAGTCTATGCTGCAGCAAACAAGGTGTACCAATTTAGTAAGAAGCAGTACAAATATGCAGGCACTATAAACCTTTAAACAGAAATTCCCAGCTCAGAATGGCAGAGTCCAGCCTCTCCTCCCACAAGAGTGCAGACCACGAACCCTCTTAATGTAAAATAACTGGCCTGAAGCAAGTGCTTAAACAAGAATTAATACACTTTTAGAATAACAACACTGAGCCCTCAGTCAGCAGTTCCCAACTTAGAAGGATGTAAGCTACCTGTCCTGCCACTAAAGTGCAGAGCACAAACCTTCTTAATGTAAAACAACTGGTCTGAAGCCCAAGTGCTTAAACTAAAAGGCTTAGAGTGAGTTACACCAAGCAGTAATAAATACAATGGAGTACTTTTTGGATGACGCAAAAGCAAAATAAAGTAGGAAGAAATACGAATACAGTAAAAGCAGATTAAAAAAAAAAAAAAAAAAAATTTTTGAGTGAGCAAATGAGATGGGCCCAGGAGGGGTATCCAAGTGCAAATTTACAAGAGGGGTGGGCAGTTTCAAAGCCACCAAGATTAACACCAAGACAAAAACAGGGAGAGTGGGTGGGGACCTACTGAAAAAAAACAGTCATCTTCTAGCTAGATATTGCTCAGTGCAACACAAACAAATTACTTTAAAAAGTGCAGATAAAAGTTACTGGGCTACACTTATGCGTTCAATTGATATCATGCAGGTCTTAACCGGCCAAAGCTCACAGTTTAAATGACAGACTAGTACCAGTAAGACTGAAAGGGAAGGTCTACAAGAGGGTAGTGAGACCAGCTGTGTTATATGGGTGGGAGATAGTGGTATTGACAAAAAGGCAGGAGACAGAGCTGAATGTGGCAGAGTTAAAGATGTTAAGATTTGCACTGGGTGTGATGAGGGTGGACAGGATTAGGAATAAGTATATTAGAGGGTCAGCTCAGGTTGGAAGGTTTGGAGACAAAGCCAGACAGGAAAGATTACGTTGGTTTGGACGTGCTGAGTATATTGGGAAAAAGATGCTAAGGATGAAGCTACCAGGTAACAGGAAAAGAGGAAGGCCTAAGATAAGGTTTATGGATGTGGTGAGAGAGGACATGCAGATGGTTGGTGTGACAGAGCAAGATGGAGAGGACAGGAAGAAATGGAAACAGATGACCTGCTGTGGCGACCTCTAACGGGAACAGCCAAAGAATTTGATGATGATGATACCCTTCTATAACAGGTAAGCACTTGGTTAATGTCAGCAAGTTTATATTCTTGTGTGTTATCCAACATAACTTCAATGATGTGTATATTTATTTATCCCAATCCATTAACACTAAAGTGCCCCCTTTTGTCACTTTTCATAGTTCTAGCACTGCTGTTTTCCTTTAATTGGTTCAGTGCTATTCTTTATCATATTATAATATTTTTTTGTTTTTGTTGTTTCCATGTTACAACCCCCTAATCTCTTTTTCACAAGTAGTTTTAAACACTCGTAAAGTGTGAACCAACATTTGTAACAAGATGGTTTAATGGGCTTAGAGTTATCTAAATTAACATCTTTTAATATAAAATTCAGGTTTAACAACCTTGTATATTTTTTTCAAATCTAATAATGTACTTGTTACATCAGCTTTCCTAGGTGGAACAAAGTTTAAGCCCAACCTTAACACTTTTAGATGATTAACATTTAAATTAAAACTAGACAAGTTCAAGACATTGTCATTTACAGTGTTACACTTTACTAATTTTTCCGTTGAAGAGTCCGACATTATTCTTTCCATTTTCTTTGTCGTTCTGGTGGCCTTCCCATCCTTCCCAAATTCACATTGGTGGTACTCTTAATTTCTATAGGCTGTTCGCTCACTGTCTTCTTAAAGCTAGAGAACCCAGTGTTAAAATGCTGGTACTTTTTAAAGTTCTTTTTATTTTCAAAGGTACCACTAAAAAACACATAAGCAGTGTCATTCTCATGAGTGGTGGCATTCCTACTCAGTTTGTTGCTTTTGCAATTTATAATCAATTCCTCATGTTTCCACCCTTTGCCAAACACTGAGCGGTATTCACTACGTTCACCAATCTTTTCTGCAACACTTGATCTACTTTAACAATTTGTCCTTTTAGGCTAGCCATAATTTTAAGATTGTTGTCCACCAATAATTTCAAAAACATGCCAGCTGTATTAAATTCTTTTAAGGTGGAAAAGAAAGGATCCGTGATTTCTACGCCGTTTGGGCATTTAAAACACCTCAGTCCCTTCGGTACTATGCCCAATTCAATACAGTGTAAAAAATACTTGTTCTCAAGATCCAAACACTTTTCTTTCTTAAGCAATCTATGCAATGTCTCAAAATTTTCTTAGAAGTCAGGAATTCTAAGGTGTTAATAGGTCTCACAGAGGCTGAAAAAGGATCCGCTCCGTTGTTGAGTACAGACACTACATCAGACATGGCTTATTAGACATTTGATTATAATTAACTTGTTCACCATGATGAACGCTGTATTGCAACACGGTTTCTGCATTATCCTTGGAACTGGAATATCCACGAAGTTGTACAACTTTTTCCAGCATTAACAATTTCAGTTTTTTGAATGTCATTCATAGTTTTCACCAATTACGCCATTATTTCGTTCTCACCACTT
>NC_056726.1:1884634175-1884664175 GCF_019279795.1 Protopterus annectens
ATCCGGATTTAACTGAGGCAAGAAAAATATTCCCCAACGAGGTACTTAGCCCACAGGTTATGACTGCAGCAATGTGGATCCTCGAACATCTACATTTATGGTAGGTACAAAACTGTACTTTATAGATATTATTGGTGTGTTTTGTCTAGTGTAGTACTGTTTTTTGTCTGTATTTACTTAGTCTTCCCTTTTTTTGGTACAGTCATGTCTAAGGAAGCTAAGGATGTTCTTCGTCTCACATTGCTGCAGTCATAACCTGTGGGTAGTCCGCTGTTCTCGGTCGGCCCGAATACCAAAGAGGTAGGCTGGCGTCGGTCATGGGCGCCCGTAGCCGACGTCAGTACGTAGTGGTACTTAAGCGCATGACCGACGCCATATCCTCAGTCTTTCTTGCCGCGTGGTCCGAAGCAGAAGCAGCTTTTGCAAGTGCCGTTCGGCGTTCTGAAATTTTCAAATTTCGAGTTTCAGACCGAAGACCAAGTTGGTCTACGTACCCCGTTGGGGAAAATTTTTGTCTTTTCTTGCCTCAGTTAATCCGGATGTCAGAAAAAGTTAATAATTGTATTTCTTGTGGGAAACAGATACCTCATAGGGACTATCATTCTCTCTGTATTCCTTGCTTGGGGCCTGAGCACAACGTAGTCGGGTGTCGCTTTTGCGCTAGATTTAATAAGCGCACCATTAAAAGCAGATTAGACTGTGCTAGGTTGGTTTTCGGTAAGCGGTGTAACTACAACATGCCATCGGATCCTCCGACGCCCGCTACCACAAAAAAGCGATAAGATAAATCTTTAAGGTCAAAACCGGATGAGTCGTCCGTTGCGGACGCCGGTTCTATGGAATCTACGGTTGAATCTGTGGATCCAGCCGAGGTCTCGGCTGAATCCCAGGGGGAACCTTTACTGTTACAGGAGTTGGCCTCTCGGGAGTTAGGCCAGGCCGTGGGTGCTTCTCAAGTTTCTGTGGTTCCATCCTTACAAAAGGTTATTAGGCCTTCTACTTCAGTCTCTAAAGGCCCTGCTAAGGCTAGACCTGGTCTTTCTGGTACGGGCCATAGCCCTAGTTCTTCGGGCTCTGTTCCTAAAAACATATGTTGAAAATGGCAGAGGATTTGATTACTTTGATCAGGGGTTCTATGCCCCCTCCAGAGAAGAGGCCTAGGGTGGAGACAGATTTAGAGGGTATGGAGCATTCCTCTGATTACTCTGAGTCCTCAGCTGAGGATATTCAGGATTTTCCTCCCTATTCAGATTCGGATGCAGAGGATTCCTGTCCTTCTGCTTCTCCTCCAGAGGATTTTTCCTTTTCTGAAACCTTGCATTCCATGAGGGAGCATTTCAAGTGGGAAGGTCAGGATTTTTCAGATTCTCGTAAGAGGCTTAGGGAATTTTTGTGTTTGCCACAACATAGACCTTTGGCTATTCCCTCTGTTTTAGATGTTGTTCAGGATGTTTTTTCTGAAGATTTCCTTAATCCTGATTCTTTACCCCCTGCCCCTGTCAAGCCAGACAGGTATTACAGAGTTCCAGAGGCACATAAATATTTGTATAAGAGTCCTAGAGCTGACCCGGAAACTATTATTCAAGGGCCTAAAGGTGTCAGGGCTTCTGTGGTTAAGAATCCAGTCCCTTTGGATAAAGATTCTAGAGCCTTTGATAGGTGGGGTAAAAAAGTGTACACCTCTTCTACGTTAGCTATGAGGGCTTTAAATTGCCAATTTCATATGCTGAAGTATCAGAACTTTCTGTTAGGTCAGTTAAAATCTAAGGTAGATGCTCTTTCTGAGGGTATAGAGTGTAAGGAATTGCAGGACTTGGTTCATGCTTCAGATCAAGTTGGTAAACATTCCTTGCAGTGTGGCTTTGATGCCCTTCAGGCTTCTTCCAGGGTGGCTGCTACTGGTTCAGTTATTCGTAGACATGCCTGGCTTAAGGATCAAAATTTGTCAGAGCATGTTAAAGCTCGGATTTTGGATGCTCCTCTTCAATCTGAAGCTCTTTTTGGTTCCCCTGTGGAGTCAGTTTTGAAAAAGATGGAAGACAAAGCTAAGTCTATGTAGACGGTTAAGGAATTTTTGCAAGTGCAGCCCCCTAAGTTTAGCAGGAATTGGCCTGCAAGAGGATGGTCTTACCCTTCTTCGGATTTTCAGTCTAAGGGCAGGTCTAGACGTGGTAGGGGCAGGGCTCACTCTCAGGGTTCTTTCAGACCTAGGACTTGGAGTTCTCCTGCACAATCTTCTGGTGAGGGCAGGGGTCAGCCTTTTCGTAAACAGACCCAATGACCTGTATCTTCAGCTGCCAGATCCTTCTTTTCTGGCAGCTCCTCTAGGAGGAAAGTTGGCACTTTTCAAACAAAATTGGCATTTGGTCACCCAGGACAAATGGGTGTTGGACATAATAAATCAAGGCTACAAGTTTTATTTTTACACTTTTCCTCCTTTCAAAGGCATGCCAGATGTACCTCCTCAGCAAAGGCTGGAGGCTCGGGAACAAATTTCTTTGCTTTTACAGATGGGGGCAATCCAGGTGGTACCTCCGTCAGAAGAAGGCCTAGGGTTTTATTCTCGTCTATTCCTAGTGCCAAAGAAAGGAAACACTTGGAGGCCAATTCTGGATTTGTCCATTCTCAATACATACCTAGACATTCCAAAGTTCAAGATGTTAACATTACAGCAACTTCTGCCTCTGCTAGGCAAAAATCACTGGATGGGTAACTCTGGATCTCAAAGAGGCCTATCTTCACATTCCTATCAGGCCCAGCTGCAGGAGATTCCTGCATTTTCGGGCTGGTACTTCTCATTATCAGTTCTCTGCATTGCCCTTTGGTTTATCTACTGCAGGGTGTTCACAAAGGTTCTGGCTCCTGTAATAGCTTTCTTAAGACTGAGGGGAATACAAATTTATCCTTATCTGGACGATTACCTGATTCTTGCTCAAGACAAAGACAAGTTACTTCAACATCTACAGTATGTAATGGCAGTTTTAAGGTGCCTAGGGTATTCTGTGAACGAAACAAAGTCCAGTCTAGTACCCTCTCAGGACATGTGCTTTCTGGGTGTGAGACTGAATACAGCCTCTCAGATGGCTTTTCTGACCCCGGACAAACAAAGAACTCTTCATCTATACTTCCAGCAATTATCAGTACTGTCCAGGCTGACTGCAAGGACAGTCCTTCAAGCCTTGGGGTTCATGGCATCTTGCATTCTGGTACTTCCCAATGCCAAACTGCATACGAGGAAGCTACAATGATATCTCAAAAGTGTATGGACTCAACACTGCCACGATTTGGACACTGTCATTCAGATCATACCTTGCATCCAAAAGGAATTCTTGTGGTGGGCACAAGAATGTCACCTAAACAAGGGACTCTCTGTGACCCGACCAGAGGCAAGTCAGATCATAACGACGGATGCCTCAGACCTGGCTTGGGGAGCACACTTCAATGGGAAATGGATTCAAGACACGTGGCCTCCCAGACTACAGCATTTGCATATCAACATGAAGGAGATGTTAGCAGTCCAGTTTGCCCTGATGGCTTTCAAGGGCCTACTTCAACCAGGACAGGTGTTAATACGAACAGACAACACTACAGTCATGTGGTACATCAACAAGCAGGGGGGAACCCATTCTTACCCTCTTTGCAGACAAGCTATGATATTGTGGGAGACTGCTCTGAGTTTGCACATCACTCTTCAAGCACGGTTTCTGCCAGGGGCACAGAACTCCCTAGCAGATGTATTGAGCAGACAAATTGTGGATCCCCACGAGTGGAAATTGGATCCTCAAATATTCCAACAGTTGACAGTGGCTTGGGGAACTCCAGACATAGATCTGTTCGCTTCCCCTCTAAATTTTCAGCTACCAAAATTTTGCACAAAGATGTTTCACCCAAAAGCTTGGAAAGTGGATGCTCTATCTTTCAGTTGGAACAACCTTCACGTCTATGCTTTTCCTCCTCTGCCTCTCCTTACCAAGGTACTCTTGAAAGTCAGGCGGGACAAGCCTTGCATAATTTTAATAGCACCAGATTGGCCACGAGAGCACTGGTATCCCCTGCTGAGGAGTTTAATTCAGGAGCCTCCTTGGCCTTTGCCACAGCTTCCTCACTTGTTGTCCCAGTCAAGCAGTCATTTGCTCAATGTCAGGGTGCAGTCCCTGCATCTAACGGCCTGGCGAATTCTGTTTTAGAGCCTGTGGGTTCTCAGCATCCTCAACAGGTTTTGGATGTCATTTTGGAAGCCAGGCGGCCCAGCACTAGAAAGGTTTATACTGATAAATGGAGGAGATTTTTTCTTTGGAGCACAACAAAGGACTTTGATGTCTCTGTACCTAATTTGAGTTTTACACTGCAGTACCTTACTGAATTACTATACAAGGGATGTTCTTCATCTCACATTGCTGCAGTCCTTACATATGGGTAGTCCGCTGTCCTCGGTCGGCCCGAATACCAAAGTATAAGGCTGATGTCGGTCAAGGCGCTTAAAACTGACATCAGGACGTCAGGGTACAAAAGCGCATGACCGACGTCATATCCTCAGTCTTTTTTGCCGCATGGTCCGATGCAGAAGCAGCGTTGCAAGTGCCGTTCGGTGTTCTGAAATTTTTCGAGTTCGGAGTTTCAGACCGAATCAAAGTTGGCTAAGTACCCCGTTGGGGAATATTTTGGTTTTTTCTTGCCTCAGTGTTTTACCGGATGTCAGAAAAAGTGAATAACTGTATTTCTTGTGGGAAACAGATACCGCATAGGGATTATCATTCTTTGTGTATTCCTTGTTTGGGGCCTGAGCACGACGTTGTTGGGTGTCGCTTTTGTGCTAGGTTCAATAAGCGTACTATTAAGAGAAGGTTAGATTGTGCTAGGCTGGTCTTCGGGAAGCGGTGCAATTATAATATGCCGTCGGATTCTCCGGCGCCCGCTTCTTCGAAGAAGCGCAAAGACAAAGCAGTTAAACCCAGGCAAGAAGTCGTCCGTTCCGGACGTCGGTTCTTTAGAGGCGTCAGTGGAACCGGTGGTTCCGACGGAGGCTTCTCTGGAGTCCCAGGGGGAGACTTTGATTTTGCAGGATGTGGCCTCTCAGGAGGCAGGTCAGGCTGAAGGGGCTTCCCAAGTCACTGTTCTCCCCTCCCTTCCTAGGGTGGTTAGGCCCTCTCCTTCTGTTTCCAAGGCTTCTCCCAGAGGCAGGCCAGGTTTAGCTTCTGTTGGTGTCACTCCTAGTACAGCAGGGTCTGTGCCCAAGAAGCACATGCTTAAAATGGCAGAAGATTTGATTACTCTGATTAGAGGTTCTTTGCCCCCTCCTGATAAGAGGCCTAGGGTGGAGCCAGAGCTGGGGAGTTTTGAGCAGGCTTCGGATGTTTCTGAGTCTTCGGCTGAAGACTTGCAGGAGTACTCTCCTTTTTCTGATTCTGATGCAGATGATTCGACTCCTTCTGCTTCTCCTCCAGAGGATTTTTCTTTTTCAGAGACTCTTCATTCCATGAGGGAACATTTTAAGTGGGAAGGTCAGGACTTCTCTGATTCCAGGAAAAGGCTTAGGGAATTTTTGCTTTTGCCCCAGCATAGGCCCTTGGCTATACCTCCTGTTCTGGATGTTGTGGAAGATGTGTTTGCTGAGGCTTCACTTAATCCTGATTCTCTGCCTCCTGCTCCTGTTAAACCGGATAGGTATTACAGGGTGCCTGAGGCTCATAAATATCTTTATAAGAGTCCTAGGGTGGACCCAGAAACTGTTAGTCAGGGACCTAAGGGTGTCAAGGCCTCTGTTGTAAAAATCCGGTTCCTCCAGATAAAGAGGCCAGAGCTTTGGATAGATGGGGAAAGAAAGTCTATACATCTTCTACCCTAGCTATGAGGGCTTTGAATTGCCAGTTTCATATGTTGAAATATCAAAACTATCTTCTATCTCAATTGAAGTCTAAGGTGGATGCTCTGGCGGAAGGCATTGAGTGTAAAGAGTTACAAGATTTGGTGCATGTTTCAGAGCAGGTGGGTAAGCATTCTTTACAATGTGGTTTTGATGCTGTACAGGCCTCGTCTAGGGTGGCTGCCACTGGTTCAGTTCTTCGCAGGCACGCATGGCTGAGGGATCAGAATTTATCTGACCATGTTAAGACAAGGATTTTGGATGCTCCTTTACAGTCTGATGTGTTGTTTGGTTCACCTGTGGAATCAGTCTTGAAGAAAATGGAAGACAAGGCTAAGTCCATGCAGGCTGTTAAAGATTTTTTGCAAGTACAGCCTCCAAAGTTTAGTAGGAATTGGCCTGCTAAGGGGTGGACGTATCCTTCTTATGATTCTCAGTCTAGGGGTAGATCTAGACGTGGTAGGGGCAGAGCTCAGAGTTCTTTCAGACCTAGAACAGGGAGTTCACCTGCACAATCTTCGGGTGAGGGCAGGGGCCAGTCCTTTCGTAAACAGGCCCAATGACCTACCTTTTCAGCTGCCAGATCCTTCTTGCCTGGCAGCTCCTTTGGGAGGAAGGTTGGCACTCTTCAAGGAAAATTGGAATTTGATTACCCAAGACAAATGGGTATTGGATATCATACACCGAGGTTACAAGTTTTATTTCCATACCTTGCCTCCTTTCAAAGGCATGCCGGATGTTCCTCCTCAGCAAAGACTAGAGGCTTACAAACAAATTTCTCTGCTACTTCAAATAGTGGCCATACAACCGGTCCCTCTGCCAGAAGTGGGCCTAGGATTTTATTCTCGCCTGTTCCTAGTACCAAAGAAGGGGAACACGTGGAGACCAGTCTTGGATTTATCTATCCTCAACACATATCTGGACATTCCCAAGTTCAAAATGTTGACGTTACAACAGCTTTTACCGCTGCTGGGCAAAGATCACTGGATGGTGACTCTGGATCTCAAGGAGGCTTACCTTCATGTTCCTATCAGGCTCAGTTGCAGAAAGTATCTGCGTTTTCGGGCTGGGACTTCTCATTATCAGTTCTCTGCATTGCCCTTTGGCTTATCTACTGCGCCCAGAGTGTTCACGAAGGTTCTGGCTCCAGTGATAGCTTTCTTCAGGCTAAGAGGAATACAGATCTTTCCTTATTTGGACGATTGCCTGATTCTGGCCCAAGGAAAGGACGAACTTCTTCATCATTTACAGTATGTGATAGCAGTGCTAAGATGCCTGGGGTATTCTGTGAACGAAATAAAGTCCAGTCTAGTACCCTCTCAGGACATGTGCTTTCTGGGTGTGAGACTGAATACAGCATCCCAGATGGCCTTTTTGACCCCGGACAAACAAAAGAATCTTTCTCTTTACTTCCATCAATTGTCTCATCAGTCCAGGCTGACTGCAAGGACAGTCCTTCAAGCCTTGGGGTTCATGGAATCTTGTATTCTGGTGCTTCCCAATGCCAAACTGCATATGAGGAAGCTACAATGGTATCTCAAAAATGTATGGACACAGCACTGCCAAGATATGGACACTGTCATTCAGGTAATACCTTGCATTCAAAAGGAATTTTTGTGGTGGGCTCAGGAATGTCACCTAAACAAGGGACTCTGTGACCCGGCCAGAGGAGAGTCAGATTCTTACGACAGATGCATCAGACAAAGCTTGGGGAGCTCATCTAAATGGAAAGTGGGTACAAGACACGTGGCCTGCCAGACTTCAACATCTACATATCAACTTGAAGGAGATGTTAGCAGTCCAATTTGCATTAATAGCTTTCAAGGATTTACTTCTTCCAGGGCAGGTGTTGGTTCTAACAGACAACACAACTGTCATGTGGTACATCAACAAGCAAGGGGGAACGCATTCTTATCCTCTATGCAGACAAGCAATGATTTTGTGGGAGACTGCTCTCAGTTTACAGCTAAATCTTCAGGCAAGGTTTCTGCCGGGAGCACAGAACTCCTTAGCAGATGTGTTGAGCAGACAAATTATGGATCCCCACGAGTGGAAATTTGGATCCTCATGTGTTTCAGAAATTGACAGTGTTATGGGGAACTCCAGACATAGATCTGTTCGCTTCTCCACTAAACTACCAGCTGCCAAAGTTTTGCACAAAAAGGTTTCATCCCACAGCTTGGAAAGTGGATGCTCTCTCATTCAATTGGAGCAATCTTCATGTGTATGCCTTTCCACCTCTGCCTCTCCTCCCAAAGGTACTCCTGAAGGTCAGACAGGACAAGCCAAAGATGATTTTAATAGCTCCAGATTGGCCTCGACAGCACTGGTACCCGTTACTGAGAAGTCTGGTACAGGAGCCTCCATGGCCTTTGCCTTCGATTCCACACCTGCTGTCTCAGGAGAACAGTCATTTACTCAATGTCAAACTTCATTCTCTACATCTAACAGCCTGGCATATTCTGTTTTAAACCCTGGAGGGTCTCTGCTTCCACAGCAAGTTTTGAATGTTATTTTGGAGGCCAGAAGGCCTAGTACAAGGAAAGTGTACGCAGATAAATGGAGGAGATTTTTATTTTGGAGTACAGCAAAGGAATTTGATGTTTCTAAGCCTAATTTGAGTGTGGCTCTTCAATATCTTACTGAGTTACTGGACAAAGGTTTGTCCTTCTCCTCTATTAAGGTTCATGCTGCAGCAATTTCTGCTCACTATGACTGTGACCCACCATTGTTTTCTCATCCTTTGTTTAAGCAATTCCTTAGAGGGGCAAAGAATATAAGACCTCCACGTAGAGCTCCTACTCCTGCTTGGGATCTCAATTTTGTGTTGGAGAAACTCACTCTACAACCTTTTGAGCCTGCAGCTACTGCCGAGTTGAAATATTTATCATGGAAGACTGCTTTTTTGTTGGCCATTACCTCTGCGAGAAGGGTTTCTGAATTACAGGCCCTTATGGCGGTTGAGCCTTTCTTAATTTTCCATAAGGATAGGGTATCTTTACGTACTAATCCTTCCTTTATGCCTAAGGTGGTTTCTAGTGTGGCTTTAAACCAAACTATTCATTTGCTTACTTTTTATGCAAACCCCCAAAATAAAGGGGAAAAGATTTTGCACACTTTGGATATACACAGGCAGTTGCGATATTATTTGAGCAGAACTAAAGGGTTCAGGCAGTCTCCGCAGTTATTTGTTTCATTTGCTTTGGGTTCTCAGGGCAAGCCTGTTTCAAAACAAACTATTTCTAAGTGGATTGGGTTTTGTATTGCTTTCTGCTATTCCCATCATGGTAAGGAAATTCCAGCTGGGATTAGGCCTCATTCCACTAGGGCTACTGCCACTTCTACAGCTTTTTTAAGGGGGGTGGCAACAAAAGATATTTTGGAGGCAGCTACTTGGAGTTCAGTGCATACTTTCTCTAAGCATTACCACCTTCCACTTTACTCTAAATCTAGGGCTGGTTTTGCCACTGCAATTTTACAGGGCATTTTGGCAGCTCCGAATGCTTTATAGTTTTGCCATCCTCCCTTACCTCTGCTTTGGGATTCTACCCATATGTAAGGACTGCAGCAATGTGAGATGAAGAACATAGTACAGTTTTGTACCTACCATAAATGTAGATGTTCAAGATCCACATTGCTGCAGTCCAATTTACCTCCTCCTTCCCTCTGTAGTTAGAGGCGGTTGTGTGGTTTGGGTTGTGAATATTGTACATATTGTGAATATTGTAAATAGGATTAGTGCAGGGGTGGTTGGTTGGTTTTTTGCTGTCTTTTGGTTTTGGCTTTCTTTTTAGGGCCTTCTGACATCTGGGGCAAGAAAAGACTGAGGATATGACGTCGGTCATGCGCTTTTGTACCCTGACGTCCTGATGTCAGTGTTAAGCGCCTTGACCGACGTCAGCCTTATACTTTGGTATTCGGGCCGACCGAGGACAGCGGTCTACTATGTAAGGACTGCAGCAATGTGGATCTTCGAACATCTACATTTATGGTAGGTACAAAACTGTACTTTTGTCATTTTCCTCTGTGAAGGTTCATGCTGCAGCCATTTCTGCTCACTATGATTGTGACCCTCCTTTATTTTCTCATTCTTTGTTTAAGCAATTTCTTAGAGGGGCAAAAAATATAAGACCCCCACGTAGAGCTCCTACTCCTTCCTGGGATCTCAATTTTGTGTTGGAGAAGCTTACTTTGCCTCCTTTTGAACCTGCAGCTACGTCGGAATTGAAGTTTTTGTCTTGGAAGACTGCCTTTTTTGTTGGCCATTACTTCTGCTTGAAGGGTATCTGAATTGCAGGCTCTCATGGCAGTTGAACCCTTTCTGATATTCCATAAGGATAGAGTTTCCTTACGTACTAACCCTACTTTTATGCCAAAAGTTATTTCTAATGTGGCCTTGAACCAGTCTATCCATTTGCCTACCTTTTATGCTGATCCCCAGAATAAGGGGGAAAAAATCTTGCATTCTTTGGATATACACAGGCAGTTACGTTACTATTTGAGCAGAACTAAGGAGTTCAGACAGACTCAACAGTTGTTTGTTTCTTTTGCTTTGAGTTCACAAGGGAAAGCTGTTTCTAAGCAGACTATTTCAAAGTGGATTGCTAATTGTATTGCCTTTTGTTATTCTCATCATGGGAAGAATGTTCCTGCTGGGATTAGACCTCATTCCACTAGGGCTACTGCCACATCTACTGCTTTTTTGAGGGGTGTAGCTACTAAGGATATTTTGGAAGCAGCTACTTGGAGTTCAGTTCACACTTTTACTAAACATTACCATCTCCCTCTTTACTCCAAGTCCAGGGATGGGTTTGCCACTGCAGTCTTACAGGGCATGTTAGCAGCCCCTAATGCTTTTTAGTTTGCCAACCTCCCTTTTCCTTTGCTTTGGGATTCTACCCACAGGATGTCCTTCAAGGATGCATCTGCAGTCTTAACAAATGGGTTGTCCTGTCGTCAGGCAGCCCTTCGGTCGGCCGGATTCCAAAGTCTGGGTCTGGCTTCGGCTGGTGTCGCACTTCACCCAACGTCATTGTGGCAGTTTTCGGGTATAAAGGCATCAGCCGACGCCATTTTCCCCAGTCTTTCTTGCCGCGTGGCGCCCGAAGCAGAAGCTGTTCGCAAGTGCCGGTCGGTCAGATCCAGAGATAACTATTACCGAATACAACTTCGAAGACTTCTATAAAGCTAAGTACCCCGTTGGGGACTTTTTCTTGCCTCAGCCGATGTCAGAGAAAGTTAATAACTGTTTATCTTGTGGGAAACAAATACCTCATAAAGATTTCCACTCCTATTGCATACATTGTTTAGGCCCAGACCACGACGTAGCAGTTTGTCTAGCCTTTTCCTCTTTTAACCGATGGACGCTTAAACGTCGGTCGGACTTTGCTGAACAGATATTCGGCTCTGATTTTGCCTACATTATGCCGTCGGATCCTCCGACTACACAAATTATTAAAAAACGCAAAGAAAAGGACCGACACTCGCGGTCCGCGGTTTCGGCCGAAACCGCGGTTAAGCAAGCCACGAGTGTTTCGGTTTCGGCCGAAACCGAGCAAGCGTTTTTTTCTTCAGCCGATAACTTGCCTTCCACCGAGGCCTCTTCTAGCCTGGTTGAGACGGCCTCTGAAATCCAACCTTCTGTTGTGGTTTCACAGGAATTATCAGACACCATTCCCCTGGATGTTTCTACCCCTGCACGTGGAGCTGCTAGGCCTCCTCCAGCTATGTCTATTAAGGCCTTTGCCAGGGCTAAAGCAGCCAAATCAACAAAACCTATGCCTGCCAAGCCTCCTTCTCACAGGCCCAGCACTAGCTCCCCACATGCTTTCTTTGGCTGAGGATCTCATATCCTTAATCCGTGGAGCCCAGCCTCATCCTGACAGGGGCCTCTCTCCCTCCTCCAGAAAAGAGACCTAGAGCAGAGCCCCCTGAGCCAGTATCCGCAGATGATTCTTCTGATGACTCTGAGCATACAGACCCTCCTGAGGCTTCTTATTCCCCTTACGAAGATTCAGATGCTGAGGAGTCCATCCCTCCACCCTCCCCTCCTGAGGAATTTTCTTTTGGGGAAACCTTGCATGCTATGAGGGAACAATTTCAGTGGCAGGGCCAAGATTTCACAGACTCTAGAAAGAGGCTTAGAACCTTTCTACATTTGCCACAACATAGACCTTTAGCTATACCTCCAGTTCTTCCTGTTGTTGATGATGCATTTAATGATGCATGCTCTGCTCCTGATTCTTTACCTCCGGCTCCTGTTAAGCCTGATAGGTACTATAGGGTCCCGGACACTCATCACCATTTTTATAAGGCTCCTGTTGCGGATCCAGAGACTATATCCCAGGGCCCTAAAGCTGTAGCAGCTACTTCTAAAAACCCCCTCCCCTCTGAAAGGGAATCCAGGTCCTTAGAGAGATGGGGTAAAAAGGTTTACACCTCTGCTACTTTGTCAGCTAGAGCTTTGAACTGCCAATTCCATATGATTCAGTATCAAGAGTTTATGCTTGACCAGTTGACTAAAAAACTATCCTCTGAATAATCTTTAGATAAAAAGTATGTTCAGGAAATGGTACATAACATACAGCAGGTTAGTAACCATTCTTTAAAATGTGGCTATGATGCACTGGAGGCTTCCTTTAGATCAGCCATGACTGGCACAGTTATTAGGAGGCATGCATGGTTGAAAGAACAGGCATTACCAGACCATGTCAAATCAAAGCTTTTGGATGCACCTATGGACAAGGTCAATTTATTTGGTTCCCCTGCACAGCAGGTACTAAAAAAGATGGGAGAGAAAGCAAAATCTGTTCAAACAGTAAAAGATTTCCTACAAGTTCAACCTCCAAGGTTTAGCAGGAACTGGCCCTCCAAGAACTGGTCCTTTCCGGAATCCTCTAAGCCACAAAGAGGCAGGAATAGGCGTAATAGAGGCAGAAAACAAGCCAGGGGTGCCTACAGGGGTCGCCAATGGCATGGAAACAACCAACGAGGCACGGATACAGCCACCACCTCTACAGCAACTCAATCTCAGTGACTAGGCGGTGGTACCGCCTACCAGGGAACAACTACAAGCACCCTTGGGCGGAAAACTAACATTATTTTCAAAAAACTGGCACTGCATTACAAGAGAAAAATGGATTTTGCAAACTATAGACCAAGGTTACAGGTTCCATTTCCATACTCTACCAGAAAAGAGAGGAATGCCAAACCTACCACCTACTCAAAGAGCAGAAGCTCTACACCAAATATCTCAATTATTAAAAATGAGAGCTGTGGAAAAGGTACCATCTATGGAACAGGGAAAGGGATTCTACTCGAGGCTTTTCCTGGTACCAAGGAAAGAAAACAAATGGAGGCCTATTCTCGACCTGTCCGCCTTAAACACATTCCTCATTGTACCCAAATTCAAAATGCTGACCCTACAGCAGCTTCTTCCCATGCTGGGCAAGGAGTCTTGGCTGGTAACTCTAGATCTCAAGGAGGCATACCTGCACGTCCCCATAAGACCAATTTGCAGAAGATACCTCAGATTTCTTGCAGGATCAGAGCATCATCAATTCTCAGCATTGCCATTTGGCTTATCTACTGCGCCCAGAGTGTTCACGAAATGCCTGGCATCAGTTATAGCTCATTGCAGACTTCAGGGGATACAAATCTATCCCTACCTGGACGACTGCCTGATGCAAGCGGACAGCAAGAACAAACTAGCAGAAGACTTACAAAGAGTCATCTACCTGCTGCAAGCTCTGGGATATACAGTCAATACAGAAAAATCAAGGCTGATTCCATCCCAAAGAATAACCTTTCTGGGTGCAGAACTGGACACATCAAAACAAATGGCATTCCTAACTGCAGAAAAGAAAGAACAACTTCCTCTCTACTTCCTGGCATTAACAAAGCAGAGCCATCTGTCTGCAAGAAAAGTGTTACAAGCCCTAGGCTTCATGGCATCCTGCATAATATTGGTCCCTCATGCCAGGCTGCATATGAGAAAGCTACAGTGGTACCTAAAGAATTTGTGGTCCCAGCACAAGCACGGCCTAGAAACCGAAATTCCACTGATTCCATGCCTGAAACAGGAGTTCCTATGGTGGGCTCAGGCATGCCAATCAAACACGGGATTGCCCTTCTGCAGAAGTCAACCGAGACAAACCATCACGACAGATGCCTCAGACCTCGGCTGGGGGGCACACATGCTGGACAAGTGCATTCAAGGCCTATGGACTCAAGAACAGCTACATCTGCACATAAATCTAAAAGAAATGATGGCAGTGAAACTGGCAATCCAGGCATTCAGACCCCTTCTCCAAGAAGGCCAGTTGATGATAAGAACAGACAACACCACAGTTATGTGGTACATCAACAAACAGGGAGGCACACACTCATACCCTCTATGCCGGCTGGCACTCAACCTATGGGATGTGGCTCTGAGCTACAACATTCAGTTACAGGCAATTTATGTACCAGGGAAGGAAAACATTCTAGCAGACATATTAAGCAGAACTACAACAGATGCCCACGAATGGATGCTGCATCCGGACATCTTCAAAACCATCACAAGAAAATGGGGATTACCACAAATAGACTTGTTTGCATCCCCACTCAATCACCAGTTGAAGAAATTCTGCACAAGGACTTACCACCCACTTGCTTGGAAGGTGGACTCCCTTTCTTTCAGTTGGAAAAACCTGACCGCATATGCATTCCCACCACTTCCTTTGATGCACAAGGTGCTTCTGAAGATCAAAGAGGAACGCCCGAGGATCATTCTGATAGCACCAAACTGGCCAAGGCAACATTGGTACCCACTTCTGAGGAGCATGTTCAGGGAACAAATTTGGACGCTGCCCCTGATTCCTTTACTACTGACACAGAACAACTACAGCATCCTGCATCCAAGTCTAAAGACTCTGCAGTTAACTGCATGGAACATTACATAACAACAATTAACCCAAATTTCTCCCAAAGGGTTAAAGACATAATACTGGAGGCTCGCAGACCTTCCACAAGAAATTATGCAGCAAAATGGAAAAGATATCTCATTTGGAGTACTGCAAAGATATCTCATTTGGAGTACTGCAAAGAGGCAGGATGTGGCACTGGTGAACATAGCCAACATCCTGGAGTACTTGGCAGAGCTCTACCATACAGGCCTGTCCTATTCCTCCATCAAGATAAATGCATCAGCTATTTCAGCAGAATACAACTTGGATCCTCCTGTCTTCTCGCATCCTCTGCTTAGACAGTTTCTGAGAGGAATTAAAAATGTAAAACCTCCCAGGAAACCTCCATTGCCAGCATGGGACTTGAATTTTGTACTGGAAAAGCTAACTTTACCTCCTTTCGAACCAGCAGCAACAGCAGAATTACAATACTTATCCTGGAAAACTGCCTTCCTGCTAGCAATAACTTCAGCAAGAAGGGTTTCAGAACTGCAGGCTTTGATGGCAGTGCAACCCTTCCTGATCTTCCACCAAGACAGAGTGTCCATGAGAACAAATCCTACATTTATGCCTAAGGTGGTATCCAGAGTTTCTTTAAATCAGGCTATCCACCTACCTACATTCTTCCCCAACCCACAGAACAGGGGAGAAAGGCTCTTGCATACCTTGGATGTACACAGACAATTGCGCTACTATCTGGACAGAACAAAAAACAATAGAAAGACTGACCAGCTTCTGGTAGCATATGCAACAGGGAAGGAAGGAAAACCAATCTCTAAACAGACAATTTCCAAATGGATAGGAAATTGCATCAGATTTTGTTACTCCTATCATGGGAAGAAAACTCCAGAGAACATCAGGCCTCACTCCACAAGGGCTACAGCCACTACCACAGCTTTCTTACGAGGAGTGGCTACCAAGGACGTTATAGAGGCTGCTACTTGGACCTCCGTGCATACATTTGCCAAGCATTATAACTTACCACTATACTCTAGATCCCGTGCTGGTTTTGCCACTGCTGTTTTGCAAGGGATCCTAACTACACCATAATCTTTACTCTCTACCTCCTCCCCTAGTTTAGCTATGGTATTCTACCCATTTGTTAAGACTGCAGATGCATCCTTGAAGGACATAGTACAGTTTTGTACCTACCATAAATGTAGATGTCCGAGAGGAATGCATCTGCAGTCAGGATTACCCACCCTCCTTCCCCTCTGAGGTACTCCTAGGGTATTTACCAATCTTCAGCTAGCTTGGGGGGGATCTATTATGGTGTATTTGTTTGTATATATGTACATGCATGCTTATTTTGTGTGTTTGCTCTCTACTATTTGGAAACTTTTACATTTATCCAAATTTAGCCTTCCAAGAGGGCACCTGGCATCTGGGGCAAGAAACACTGAGGAAAATGGCGTTGGCTGATGCCTTTATACCCGAAAACTGCCGCAATGACGTCGGGTGAAGTGCGACACCAGCCGAAGCCAGACCCAGACTTTGGAATCGGGCCGACCGAAGGGCTGCCTGACGACAGGACAACCCATTTGTTAAGACTGCAGATGCATTCCTCTCGGACGTCTACATTTATGGTAGGTACAAAACTGTACTTTATGACTGCAGCAATGTGAGACGAAGAACATAGTACAGTTTCGTACCTACCATAAATGTAGATGTTCGAGGATCCACATTGCTGCAGTCCTATTTTCCCTCCCTCCTTCCCCTCTATGTTTTGGGGTTGTTGTTGTTGTTGTTGTTGTTGTTGTTGTTGTTGTTGTTGTTATTGTTCCTTAGGGATTATTGTTATTTTCTCCTTTGTGGTTCTGGCCTTTCCTTTTTTTAAGGCCTTCTGACATCTGGGGCAAGAAAGACTGAGGATATGGCGTCGGTCATGCGCTTAAGTACCACTACGTACTGACGTCAGCTACGGGCGCCCATGACCGACGCCAGCCTAACTCTTTGGTATTCGGGCCGACCGAGGACAGCGGACTACCCACAGGTTATGACTGCAGCAATGTGGATCCTCTAACATCTACATTTATGGTAGGTACAAAACTGTACTTTTCTGGATTCAAGAAGTGTGACTCGTGCTGTCAGAAAATGTCTCTGACAGATGGGCACACTAGTTGAGTCTACTGTTTGGGCTCTGTTCACCTGCAGGACTCTTGTTCTTTTTGCCATGCTTTTAGTCCAAGAGTCCTGCAGGAGCGTAAGAACAAACTGATTCTTAGGGGTCTGTTAAAACCCCAGGATTCACCGGCATAGAGTTCACAGCCAGTGAAATCCCCAAAATCCTCTAAGCCGTCGGCTCCACCCTCAGAGCTGAGTCCTGGCACCGACAAGACAACCTCCTGGTCGGCTCCTTTGGATGCTTCGGAGCCGTCACGGAGCCACAAGAGGCTGAGGTCCCCTTCCTTAGAGTCGGTGCATTCAGCTCCTCGGTCTCCGTTATTTCAAAGTGCGCGTAGCCACCGATCGTCTCACTCCTCTCGATCCTCTAGGCTGTCGGATCACGATCTGGAGAGAGTAGTCAGTAGGTTGCTAAAGTCGCAGGCACTAAGTTATTGTCCAGCCCTCCTCAACGGGTATCGGCTCCGTCCACTTCACTTGATGTTCCTCCTCTGACTCAAATGAGTTCGGAGCTGGAGTTCATTGGGGTTCTAGTAGTGGAACCATCGGCTCAGATAACCATATCCCCTTCGGTTCCAACATCTGCTCCGATTACCTCAATGGTACCTTCCATCGAGGGATCTGGATGCCGAGGCTCCCTCGTCGGCTCCGAGGGAGCAAGTGGCATCGGATGCTTGTCCGACCCCGTTCTCCCTCGGAGCATTGGCGCAGGTGAGCTCTGCTCCATCGTAGGCTTCTGAGCCGCCCCCCTCGGTGCGGAGAAAGATTCCTATTTCTTCGGAACCGGAGCTTTCTCTGTCTCGAGACAGGGATGCCTTTGAGGTCATGTGGAGTGTGCTGTCCCCTGAGTCAGCTTCACTACCGGCTCCACCAGCTCCACCCCCCCGTATTGCCTGTGCCAACCTCTGCTCCTTCTCCAGACCCCAAGCGTGGAGAACCAAGGCTCCAGGACACCCCATTGGGTGTTTCCTCTTCTTCCGAGGCCTCCCCTGATCATTCAGAAGAGCCCCCTTGGAAGAGGAAATGCAAGAGGAAGCACATTGACTCCCCTGAGTCTGTCACTTCTGATACGAATCGGTAGGGTCCCCGAGATCCCCCTCTGAAGATGTTTCCTTCTCGGACATCCTGGAAATGCTTAGGCAATGGGGGAATTGGAATCCCCTAGCCCCTACCGAGGATGAGTTTCCATTCCTGGATGCTTTCGGTTCCTGACCTTCCATCTCCTGGGTTTCTCCGCCTTTTGACCCACTTATGTGTGTAGTGGCTCGTAAGGCTTGGTCAGCTCCAGACACAGTGGAACCAACGCCGAGGAGACCTAGTAAATTTATTACAGCCCCCCAGGATAAGCAAATCCTTTCCAAGGTTGTGCCCGTTGATGCCATGGTGGTAGCAGCAGCCACCAAAAAAGAGCTAGCAGAGACCTCTCTTCATCTGTTCTTCCCCCTAACAAGGAGTCCGGGACGATGGGCAGGTATGTAAAGTGAATGTTTGCTTCAGCGACCTTCTCCATGAGGTCCCTGAACTATGTCATTTTACTTTACTCAACTTCAAAGGGATCCCCTTAAAGAGATTGGAGATACCCTTCAAGATCCTACAGCTGGGAAGCACAAGCCAAAGTAGCTTCCCAGCTAGAGACTCTTAATTCTGTAGTTAACTCCTCCATGAGTTTCATTTCCTATGCAGCCGATGAAGCAAGTAGAGCCGCAGGCACAGGTGTAGCCCTTAGGCATGCGTGGATGTGGCTGTGTCACTTTGCAGAACCCTTTCGAGCATCCTTCACCAATACCCCCTTTGATGGCTCATTTCTCTTTGGGCCACAGGTGAAAGACACGTTGACTAGGTGTGAGCAAGAAGGCAAGAGACTCTCTGCTGTGGGAGTCCGTTTTTCCACTCCCTCTAGACCTTACCCCAAGGGTCAGAAGAGTGGGAAAATGTGGTTCTGTAAATCTCAGGGAGCCTTGCCACGTAGTGATTTTTTCCTTCAGAGGTAGAGAGGGAAACAATAATAATAGACGCCGCACTCGTGGCAGAGGTGGTCTGCAGAACTAGGGCAACAGAGAATCTTTCTCTGATAAGCCCTTCCAGCATCCCTGAAGGGTTGCCCGGCTGCTCACCTCTGGAGGCAGTCGGGGGAAGACCTTCACTGTATCCAAAAGCCTGGCTAAATTTAACAAAAGACTGATGGGTATGGTCCATTATATCCGGAGGTTACAAAATTCCCTTCCATCAACTCCTCTTACAGTCAAAGAAAATCCTTCGAGATGTGCCATCCAATCTGAAGGAGCAAGCAGTAATAGAAGTTTCAAAACTGCTAGAAAAAAAGAGCCATCCAGGAAGTCCCTGCAGACCAGCACGGATCCGGAACTTACTCAAGGTTCTTTTTGATACCAAAAAAGACAGGGGACTGGAGACCGATTCTGGATCTCAGCAGACTAAAGTCTGTACAAAGAACAAAGTTTTGGATGGTCAAGCTACAGTCCATTCTACCCTTTCTGGGTCAAGACAATTGGATGTGCTCAATAGATCTACAGGACGCGTACTACCATATCAAGATGGACAGACGCTCCAGGAGATTTCTTCGCTTTCGGGTGGGGCTAGTCATTACCAGTTCAGAGCTCTGCCCTTTGGTCTCACCACAGCCCCCAAGGTGTTCACCAAGTGTATGGCAGTGGTCACGGCTTACCTGAGATGTCAAGGATTCCAGGTGTTTCCATATCTAGATGACTGGCTCCTTACTGCTACCACCAGGCATCAACTCCTACAAGCGCGGGATTATACAATCACATCCTGCACCCAGCTAGGTATTGCAATAAATTCGAAAAATCTGCCTTGTTGCCCTGTCAGTCTATCACTTATATAGGAGCAGACTTGAACTCGGGGGATATGTTCGCAAGGTTACCACTAGAAAGTGTCCACAATTTGCCAAGTGCAAATTCTAATGCAGAGCAAAAGGATCCAAGTCGGGTATGTCCTTCAAACTCTGGGCTCCATGGCAGCGGCCATTCTTCTAATCCCACTAGCGCACTTCTACATGAGAATTCTTCATTGGCTTCTTTTCACACAGTGGTCTTTCCAAGAGCTACCCATGTCTTGCATGATCCTTATCACGGAGGCATGCAAAAGATCCCTTTCTTGGTGGATGGTCTGTCCATTAGTTACTCGGGGAAGACCTTTCATACAACCCCCTCCGGTAGCCACAGTGATGACAGACGCCTCCCTGATAGGGTGGGGGGGGGGATTATCTGGGCAGGACAGTCCAAGGCACTTGGCAACCTCACGAGTACCATCTGTGTATAAATGTCCTAGAAATGAGAGCCGTGCTCCTAGCGTTGCAAACTCTTCAAGACTCCCTTCCTTCCGGGACCATTGCAATTCAAACAGACAACATGTCAGTGGTGTGGTACATCAACAAGCAGGGCGGAACCAGATCCCTACCCCCTGTGTCGTGAAGCACTCAGACTTTGGCAATGGGCGACTTCCACCCAACGTTTTATGATCGTGACGCACATCCCTGGGAGATCCAACGTCATAGCGGACAGGCTCAGCAGAGCTATCCTCATGCCTCACGAGTGGTCTCTGAATCAGGAAGTTGCGGATCTTACTTTCTGCAAATGGGGACAGCCTTGCGACCTTTTTGCCACCCCCTTCATCAGCAAATGCAGCAACTACTTCTCCCTTCTTCCGCTTCCAGGTCACATACCCAGAGATGCTCTAGTCCATGACTGGCCTCAGGGACTTCTTTATGCTTTTCCTCTGTTTCTCCTGATACCGCAACTCATACAGAAAGCAAAATGTTGGGTAGCTAAATGATCCTCATTGCCCCCTACTGGCCTCGACCGTTATGGTTCCATTTCCTGCACCATTACCTTCTTGATCAACCCTGGACTGTGGACCCAATTCCAGATCTCCTGATTCATCAATCAGGCAGGTTGCATCAGTCCCTCCTCTCCAGCTCACAGCTTGGTTGCTCCACTTCCAATCGTAGCCAGGCTTCCCAGCATTTCCCCAGCAGTACATGAGATTATCTCCTCTCACAAGTCTACAACGAGAAAAACTTATGCTAGCAAATTGGAACGTTTTTCTTGTTGGACGGAGTCTAGGAATGTGGATCCCTTCTTAGCCCCACTCCACGAAATTCTGGAATTCCTGGCACAACTATTTCACTCCGGGGCCGCTTCCGCTATGATTAGGGTACAATTAGCGGCCATTTCTAATTTTCATATTTTAAATTTTATGGGTTTCAAAAATTTTTTTAACCCCCAGCTACTTGAGTTCAGTTCACACTTTTACTGTAACATTACCATCTTCCCTCTTTTACTCCAAGTCTCCAGGGATGGGTTTAAGCCACTGCAGTCTTTATTACAGGGCATGTAAAGCAGCCCCTAATGCTTTTTAGTTTGCCAACCTCCCTTTCCTTTGCTTTGGGATTGCCCTTACCCACAGGATGTCTCTTCAAGGATGCATCTGCAAAGCCCTTTAACAAATGTGGGTTGTCCTGTCGCCAGGCAGCCCTTCGGTCGGCCGGATTCCAAAGTCTGGGTCTGGCTCGCTGGTGTCGCGACTTCACCCAACGCCATTGTGGCAGTTTTCGGTATAGTAGCATCAGCCGACGCCATTTTCCCAGTCTTTCTTGCCGCTGCGGCATGCCTCGGGGCTTTGCGAACGTTGCTCGCAAGTGCCGGTCGGTCAGATCCAGAGATAACTATTACCGAATCACAACTTCAAGACTTCTATAAAGTTGGTACCCCGCTGGGGACTTTTTCTTGCCTCAGCCGATGTCAGAGAAAGTTAATAACTGTTTATCTTGTGGGAAACAAATACCTCATAAAGATTTCCACTCCTATTGCATACATTGTTTAGGCCCCAGACCACGACGTAGCAGTTTGTCTAGCCTTTTTCCTCTTTAACCGGATGGACGCTTTAAACGCCGGGTCGGACTTTGCTGAACAGATATTCGGCTCTGATTTTGCTCTATTATTATGCCGCCGGATCCTCCGATTACACAAATTACAAAAACGCGAAAGAAAGCGACCGACATTCGCTGGTCCGCTGGGTTTCGGGCCGAAACCGCTGCTGCCAAGCAAGTTATTTAGCCACGAAAGTTTCGGTTTCCCAGCCCGTAAACCGGCAAGCCGCTTTTTTCTTCAGCCGATAACTTGCTCTTCCAATTCCAGGCCTCTTCTAGCCTGGAGTTGAGACGGCCTCTGAAATCCGGGGAAACCTTCTGTTGTGGTTTCACAGGAATTATCAGACACCATTCCCCTGGATGTTTCTACTCCCTGCACGTGGGAGCTGCTAGGCCTCCTCCAGCTATGTCTATTAAGGCCTTTGCCAGGGCTAAAGCAGCCAAAATCAACAAAACCTGGCGGCTCAAGCCAAGCCTCCTCTTTCCTCACAGGCCCAGCACTAGCTCCCCCACATGCTTTCTTTGGCTGAGGATCTCATATCCTTAATCCGTGGAGCTCCAGCCTCATCCTGACAGGGGCCTCTCTCTCCTCCTCCAGAAAAAGAGACCTAGAGCAGAGCCCCCTGAGCCAGTATCCGCAGAGATGATTCTTCTGATGACTCTGAGCATACAGACCCTCCTGAGGCTTCTTATTCCCCTTAATTTAAGATTCAGATGCTGGAGGAGTCCATCCTCCACCCTCCACCCTCCTGAGGAATTTTCTTTGGGGAAACCTTTGCATGCTATGAGGTAAACAATTTCAGTGGCAGGGCCAAGATTCTCACAGACTCCTAGAAAGAGGCTTCTAGAACCTTTCTATGCATTTGCCACAACATAGAGGCCTCCAGTTCTTCCTGTTGTTGATGATGCATTTAATGTGATGTATGCCTCTGCTCCTGATTCTTTACCTCCGCTCCTGTTAAGCCTGATAGGTACTATAGGGTCCCTCGGACACTCATCAATTATTTTTATAAGGCTCCCAAGCTAAGTTATGTGATCCAGAGACTATATCCCAGGGGCCCTAAAGCTGTAGCAGCTACTTAAAACCCTCCCTCTGAAAGGGAATCCAGGTCCTTAGAGAGATGGGGTAAAAAGGTTTCACACCTCTGCTACTTTGTCAGCTAGAGCTTTGAACTGCCAATTCCATATGATTCAGTATCAAGAGTTTATGCTTGACCAGTTGACTAAAAAAACTATCCTCTGAATAATCTTTTAGATAAAAGTATGTTCAGGAAATGGTACATAACATACAGCAGGTTAGTAACCATTCTTTAAAATGTGGCTATGATGCACTGGAGGCTTCCTTTAGATCAGCCATGACTGGTGTGCCACAGTTATTAGGAGGCATGCATGGTTGAAAGAACAGGCATTACCAGACCATGTCAAATCAAAGCTTTTGATGCACCTATGGACAAGGTCAATTTATTTGGTTCCCCTGCACAGCAGGTACTAAAAAGATGGGAGAGAAAGCAAAATCTGTTCAAACAGTAAAAGATTTCCTACAAGTTCAACCTCCAAGGTTTAGCAGTGAACTGGCCTCCAAGAACTGGTCCTTTCCGAATCCTCTAAGCCACAAAGAGGCAGGAATAGGCTTAATAGAGGCAGAAAACAAGCCAGGGTGCCTACAGGGGTCGCCAATGGCATGGAAACAACCAACCCAGGCACGGATACAGCCACCACCCTTACAGCAACTCAATCTCAGTGACTAGCGCTTCACCAGGAACAACTACAAGCACCCTTGGGCGAAAACTAACATTATTTTCAAAAAACTGGCACTGCATTACAAGAGAAAAATGGATTTTGCAAACTATAGACCAAGGTTACAGGTTCCATTTCCATACTCTACCAGAAAAAAGAGGAATGCCAAACCTACCACCTACTCAAAGAGCAGAAGCTCTACACAAATATCTCAATTATTAAAAATGAGAGCTGTGGAAAGGTACCATCTATGGAACAGGAAAGGGATTCTACTGAGGCTTTTCCTGGTACCAAGGAAAGAAAACAAATGGAGGCCTATTCTCGACCTGTCCGCCTTAAACACATTCCTCATTGTACCCAAATTCAAAATGCTGACCCTACAGCAGCTTCTTCCCATGCTGGGGCAAGGAGTCTCGGCTGGTAACTCTAGATCTCAAGGAGGCATACCTGCACGTCCCCATAAGACCAATTTGCAGAAGATACCTCAGATTTCTTGCAGGATCAGAGCATCATCAATTCTCAGCATTGCCATTTGGCTTATCTATCATGCTTCAGAGTGTTCACGAAATGCCTGGCATCAGTTATAGCTCATTGCAGACTTCAGGGGATACAAATCTATCCCTACCTGGACGACTGCCTGATGCAAGCGGACAGCAAGAACAAACTAGCAGAAGACTTACAAAGAGTCATCTACCTGCTGCAAGCCTGGGATATACAGTCAATACAGAAAAATCAAGGCTGATTCCATCCCAAAGAATAACCTTTCTGGGTGCAGAACTGGACACATCAAAACAAATGGCATTCCTAACTGCAGAAAAGAAAGAACAACTTCCTCTCTACTTCCTGGCATTAACAAAGCAGAGCCATCTGTCTGCAAGAAAAGTGTTACAAGCCCTAGGCTTCATGGCATCCTGCATAATATTGGTCCTCATGCCAGGCTGCATATGAGAAAGCTACAGTGGTACCTAAAGAATTTGTGGTCCCAGCACAAGCACGGCCTAGAAACCGAATTCCACTGATTCCATGCCTGAAACAGGAGTTCCTATGGTGGGCTCAGGCATGCCAATCAAACAATGGATTGCCCTTCTGCAGAAGTCAACCGAGACAAACCATCACGACAGATGCCCCAGACCTCGCTGGCACACATGCTGAGACAAGTGCATTCAAGGCCTATGGACTCAAGAACAGCTACATCTGCACATAAATCTAAAAGAAATGATGGCAGTGAAACTGGCAATCCAGCATTCAGACCCTTCTCCAAGAAGGCCAGTTGATGATAAGAACAGACAACACCACAGTTATGTGGTACATCAACAAACAGGAGGCACACACTCATACCTCTATGCCGGGCTGGCACTCAACCTATGGGATGCGGGCTCTGAGCCACAACATTCAGTTACAGGCAATTTATGTACCAGGAAGGAAAACATTCTAGCAGACATATTAAGCAGAACTACAACAGATGCCCACGAATGGATGCTGCATCCGGACATCTTCAAACCATCACAAGAAAATGGGGATTACCACAAATAGACTTGTTTTGCATCCCCACTCAATCACCAGTTGAAGAAATTCTGCACAAGGACTTACCACCCACTTGCTTGGAAGGTGGACTCCTTTCTTTCAGTTGGAAAACCTGACCGCGATATGCATTCCCCACCACTTCCTTTGATGCACAAGGTGCTTCTGAAGATCAAAGAGAGGAACGCCGAGATCATTCTGATAGCACCAAACTGGCTAAGGCAACATTGGTACCCACTTCTGAGGAGCATGTTCAGGGAACAAATTTGGACGCTGCCCCTGATTCCTTTACTACTGACACAGAACAACTACAGCATCCTGCATCCAAGTCTAAAGACTCTGCAGTTAACTGCATGGAACATTACATAACAACAATTAACCCAAATTTCTCCCAAAGGGTTAAAGACATAATACTGAGGCTCTAGGACCTTCCACAAGAAATTATGCAGCAAAATGGAAAAAGATATCTCATTTGGGAGTACTGCAAAAGATATCTCATTTGGAGTACTGCAGCAGGAGGCAGGATGTGGCACTGGTGAACATAGCCAACATCCTGGAGTACTTGGCAGAGCTCTACCATACAGGCCTGTCCTATTCCTCCATCAAGATAAATGCATCAGCTATTTCAGCAGAATACAACTTGGATCCTCCTGTCTTCTCAACATCCTCTGCTTAGACAGTTTCTGAGAGGAATTAAAATGTAAAACCTCCCAGGAAACCTCCATTGCCAGCATGGGACTTGAATTTTGTACTGAAAAGCTAACTTTACCTCCTTTCGAACCAGCAGCAACAGCAGAATTACAATACTTATCCTGAAAACTGCCTTCCTGCTAGCAATAACTTCAGCAAGAAGGGTTTCAGAACTGCAGGCTTTGATGGCAGTGCAACCCTTCCTGATCTTCCACCAAGACAGAGTGTCCATGAGAACAACTCCCACATTTATGCCTAAGGTGGTATCCAGAGTTTCTTCAAATCAGGCTATCCACCTACCTACATTCTTCCCCAACCCACAGAACAGGGGAGAAAGGCTCTTGCATACCTTTGATGTACACAGACAATTGCGCTTACTATCTGGACAGAACAAAAACAATAGAAAGACTGACCAGCTTCTGGTAGCATATGCAACAGGGAAGGAAGGAAAACCAATTCTAAACAGACAATTTCCAAATGGATAGGAAATTGCATCAGATTTTGTTACGCCTATCATGGGAAGAAAACTCCAGAGAACATCAGGCCTCACTCCACAAGGGCTACAGCCACTACCACAGCTTTCTTCGCAGGAGTGGCTACCAAGGACGCTTATAGAGGCTGCTACTTGGACCTCCGTGGCATACATTTGCCAAGCATTATAACTTACCACTATACTCTAGATCCCGCTGGTTTTGCCACTGCTGTTTTGCAAGGATCCTAACTACACCATAATCTTTCTCTACCTCCTCCCCTAGTTTAGCTATGGTATTCTACCCATTTAGTTAAGACTGCAGATGCATCCTTGAAGGACATAGTACAGTTTTGTACCTACCATAAATGTAGATGTCCGAGAGGAATGCATCTGCAGTCAGGATTACCCACCCTCCTTCCCTGAGGTACTCCTAGGTATTTACCAATCTTCAGCTAGCTTGGGGGATCTATTATGGTGTATTTGTTTGTATATGTACATGCATGCTTATTTTGTGTGTTTGCTCTCTACTATTTGGAAACTTTTACATTTATCCAAATTCTAGCCTTCCAAGAGGGCACCTGGCATCTGGGGCAAGAAACACTGAGGAAAATGGCGCTGATGCCTTTATACCAAAACTGCCGCAATGACGCCGGGTGAAGTGCGACACCAGCCGGGCCAGACCCAGACTTTGGAATCGGGCCGACCAAGGGCTGCCTGACGACAGGACAACCCATTTGTTAAGACTGCAGATGCATTCCTCGGACGCCTACATTTATGGTAGGTACAAAACTGTACTTTATGACTGCAGCAATGTGAGACGGGAACATAGTACAGTTTTACCTACCATAAATGTAGATGTTCGAGGATCCACATTGCTGCAGTCCCATTTTCCTCCCTCCTTCCCCATGTTTTGGGGTTGTTGTTGTTGTTGTTGTTGTTGTTGTTGTTGTTGTTGTTGTTGTTGTTGTTGTTGTTGTTCCTTAGGGATTATTGTTATTTTCTCCTTTGTGGTTCTGGCCTTCTTTTTAAGGCCTTCTGACATCTGGGGCAAGAAAGACTGAGGATATGGCGCCGGTCATGCGCTTTAAGTACCACTACGCACTGACGCCAGCCACGGGCTCATGACCGACGCCAGCCTAACTCTTGGTATTCGGGCCGACCGAGGACAGCGGACTACCCACAGGTTATGACTGCAGCAATGTGGATCCTCTAACATCTACATTTATGGTAGGTACAAACTGTACTTTTCTGATTCAAGAAGTGTGACTGCGGGCTGTCAGAAAATGTCTCTGACAGATGGGCACACTAGTTGAGTCTACTGTTTGGGCTCTGTTCACCTGCAGGACTCTTGTTCTTTTGCCATGCTTTAGTCCAAGAGTCCTGCAGGAGCGTAAGAACAAACTGATTCTTAGGGGTCTGTTAAAACCCCCAGGATTCACCGCATAGAGTTCACAGCCAGTGAAATCCCCAAAATCTCTAAGCCGCCGGCTCCACCCTCAGAGCTGAGTCCTGGCACCGACAAGACAACCTCCTGGTCGGCTCCTTTGATGCTTGAGTCGAGCCACGGAGCCACAAGAGGCTGAGGTCCCTTCCTTAGAGTCGGTGCATTCAGCTCCTCGGTCTCCGTTATTTCAAAGTGCCAGTAGCCACCGACGTCTCACTCCTCTCGATCCTCTAGGCTGTCGGATCACGATCTGGAGAGTAGTCAGTAGGTTGCTAAAGTCGCAGGCACTAAGTTATTGTCCAGCCCTCCTCAACGGTATCGGCTCATCCACTTCACTTGATGTTCCTCCTCTGACTCAAATGAGTTCGAGCTGGAGTTCATTGGGGTTCTAGTAGTGGAACCATCGGCTCAGATAACCATATCCCCTTCGGGTTCCAACATCTGCTCCGATTACCTCAATGGTACCTTCCATCGAGGGATCTGGATGCCGAGGCTCTCCGGCTCCGAGGAGCAAGTGGCATCGGATGCTTGTCCGACCTTCTCCCTCGAGCATTGGCGCAGGTGAGCTCTGCTCCATCGTAGGCTTCTGAGCCTTTTCGGTGCGGAGAAAGATTCCTATTTCTTCGGAACCGGAGCTTTCTCTGTCTCGAGACAGGGATGCCTTTGAGGTCATGTGGAGTGTGCTGTCCCCTGAGTCAGCTTCACTACCGGCTCCACCAGCTCCACCCCCCCGTATTGCCTGTGCCAACCTCTGCTCCTTCTCCAGACCCCAAGCGTGGAGAACCAAGGCTCCAGGACACCCCATTGGGTGTTTCCTCTTCTTCCGAGGCCTCCCCTGATCATTCAGAAGAGCCCCCTTGGAAGAGGAAATGCAAGAGGAAGCACATTGACTCCCCTGAGTCTGTCACTTCTGATACGAATCGGTAGGGTCCCCGAGATCCCCCTCTGAAGATGTTTCCTTCTCGGACATCCTGGAAATGCTTAGGCAATGGGGAATTGGAATCCCCTAGCCCCTACCGAGGATGAGTTTCCATTCCTGGATGCTTTCGGTTCCTGACCTTCCATCTCCTGGGTTTCTCCGCCTTTTGACCCACTTATGTGTGTAGTGGCTCGTAAGGCTTGGTCAGCTCCAGACACAGTGGAACCAACGCCGAGGAGACCTAGTAAATTTATTACAGCCCCCCAGGATAAGCAAATCCTTTCCAAGGTTGTGCCCGTTGATGCCATGGTGGTAGCAGCAGCCACCAAAAAAGAGCTAGCAGAGACCTCTTCATCTGTTCTTCCCCCTAACAAGGAGTCCGGGACGATGGGCAGGTATGTAAAGTGAATGTTTGCTTCAGCGACCTTCTCCATGAGGTCCCTGAACTATGTCATTTTACTTTACTCAACTTCAAAGGGATCCCCTTAAAGAGATTGGAGATACCCTTCAAGATCCTACAGCTGGGAAGCACAAGCCAAAGTAGCTTCCCAGCTAGAGACTCTTAATTCTGTAGTTAACTCCTCCATGAGTTTCATTTCCTATGCAGCCGATGAAGCAAGTAGAGCCGCAGGCACAGGTGTAGCCCTTAGGCATGGATGTGGCTGTGTCACTTTGCAGAACCCTTTCGAAAGCATCCTTCACCAATACCCCTTTGATGGCTCATTTCTTTGGGCCACAGGTGAAAGACACGCTGACTAGGTGTGAGCAAGAAGGCAAGAGACTCTCTGCTGTGGGAGTCCTGCTTTTCCACTCCTCTAGACCTTACCCCAAGGGTCAGAAGAGTGGGAAAATGTGGTTCTGTAAATCTCAGGAGCCTTGCCACGTGAGTGATTTTTTCCTTCAGAGGTAGAGAGGGAAACAATAATAATAGACGCCAAGACTGCGTGGCAGAGGTGGTCTGCAGAACTAGGGCAACAGAGAATCTTTTCTCTGATAAGCCCTTCCAGCATCCCTGAGGTTGCCCGCTGCTCACCTCTGGAGGCAGTCGGGGAAGACCTTCACTGTATCCAAAAGCCTGGCTAAATTTAACAAAAGACTGATGGGTATGGTCCATTATATCCGGAGGATACAAAATTCCCTTGCATCAACCCCCCTAACAATCAAACAAAATCCTTCGAGATGTGCGAGCCAATCTGAAGGAGCAAGCAGTAATAGAAGTTTCAAAACTGCTAGAAAAAGAGCCATCCAGGAAGTCCCTGCAGACCAGCACGGATCCGAACTTACTCAAGGTTCTTTTGATACCAAAAGACAGGGACTGAGACCGATTCTGATCTCAGCAGACTAAAGTCTGTACAAAGAACAAAGTTTTGGATGGTCAA
>NC_056726.1:1884669175-1884716675 GCF_019279795.1 Protopterus annectens
CTGTCTTTGAGCCAGTTTGCGACCCATCTTGTGACATAGGGGTTTATATTTAAGCTGGATAGCTTATCTATAATGCCTGAGTGGGGTATTGTGTCAAATGCCTTTGCAAGGTCCAGGTAGGCTGTGTGGACTACCTTCCCTTCATCTATGGCTTTGGTGACTTGTTTCAGAGAAGTCAACCAGGTTCAAAAGGTAGGATCTGCCCTTGACAAAGCCGAACTGGGTAGGATCTAGTGTCTGTAGGCCCCCAATGTCTTTGTTTATGAGCTCCATGATGATCCTCTCCATAGCCTTGCAGACTAAGCTAGTCAGGCTTATGGGGCGATAGTTTCCAGGGTCTGTAGAGGCTCCATGTTTGTGGAGAGGGACCACTGTTGCTGTACGCCATTCTGTGGGCACATATCCTGTAGTGAGGCTGAGATTGTATAGCTGTTCTATTTGAGGGATTAGTTCCTCTTGTAGTTCATGTAGGACACAACCTGGGATGCCATCTGGTCCCATGGAAGCAGTGTTTTTTGCTTTGGAGAGGGCAGCCTTCACCTGAGCATCTGAGATGTTTGGGAGACAGCCCTCTGCCGGGATAGATACTTGCTCTTTGGGAAGTTTGCACTGAACCTGTCTGCCAGGATATTGGCGATGTCTGTGGGTTCAGTGTATTTTTTGTCATTTAGAATCAACTCAGAACAAGACTGGGAGTTGCATCCCAGGTTTCTAACAACTGAAAAAAGCCTTATGATTGTCTTTGGTGTCCTGTGCATTTTTTCTGTCGAAGCTGGCTTCGGAGGATTTTATGAAGGATCGTAATTTTTTGCTAGTACTGATCAGAGATGCCTTCCCTATTAGGGATTTTGCTCTATCATGTAGTAGCTTCCTCCTTCTGTTGTACAGATGTTCTTCGTCTCACATTGCTGCAGTCATAACCTGTGGGTAGTCCGCTGTCCTCGGTCGGCCCAAATACCAAAGAGTTAGGCTGGCTTCGGTCATGGGCTCCCGGAGCTGACGTCAGTACGTAGTGGTACTTAAGCGCATGACCGACGCCATATCCTCAGTCTTTCTTGCCGCGTGGTCCGAAGCAGAAGCAGCGTTTGCAAGTGCCGTTCGGCATTCTGAAATTTTCAATTTTCGAGTTTCAGACCAAAGACCAAGTTGGGCTAAGTACCTGCTAGAAATTTTTGTCTTTTCTTGCCTCAGTTAATCCGGATGTCAGAAAAAGTTAATAATTGTATTTCTTCTGGGAAACGGATACCTCATAGGGACCATCATTCTCTCTGTATTCCTTGCTTGGGGCCTGAGCACGACGTAGTCGGGTGTCGCTTTTGCGCTAGATTTAATAAGCGCACCATTAAACGCAGATTAGACTGTGCTAGGTTGGTTTTCGGTAAGCGGTGTAACTACAACATGCCGTCTTATCCTCCGACGCCCGCTACCGCAAATAAGCGAAAAGATAAATCTTTGAGGTCAAAACCGGATGAGTCGTCCGTTGCGGACCCCGGTTCTATGGAATCTACGGTTGAATCTGTGGATCCAGCCGAGGTCTCGGCTGAATCCCAGGGGGAACCTTTACTGTTACAGGAGTTGGCCTCTCGGGAGTTAGGCCAGGCCGTGGGTGCTTCTCAAGTTTCTGTGGTTCCATCCTTACAAAAGGTTATTAGGCCTTCTACTTCAGTCTCTAAAGGCCCTGCTAAGGCTAGACCTGGTCTTTCTGGTACGGGCCATAGCCCTAGTTCTTCGGGCTCTGTTCCTAAAAAACATATGTTGAAAATGGCAGAGGATTTGATTACTTTGATCAGGGGTTCTATGCCCCCTCCAGAGAAGAGGCCTAGGGTGGAGACAGATTTAGAGGGTATGGAGCATTCCTCTGATTACTCTGAGTCCTCAGCTGAGGATATTCAGGATTTTCCTCCCTATTCAGATTCGGATGCAGAGGATTCCTGTCCTTCTGCTTCTCCTCCAGAGGATTTTTCCTTTTCTGAAACCTTGCATTCCATGAGGGAGCATTTCAAGTGGGAAGGTCAGGATTTTTCAGATTCTCGTAAGAGGCTTAGGGAATTTTTGTTTTTGCCACAACATAGACCTTTGGCTATTCCCCCTGTTTTAGATGTTGTTCAGGATGTTTTTTCTGAAACTTCCCTTAATCCCGATTCTTTACCCCCTGCCCCTGTCAAGCCAGACGGGTACTACAGAGTTCCAGAGGCACATAAATATTTGTATAAGAGTCCTAGAGCTGACCCGGAAACTATTATTCAAGGGCCTAAAGGTGTCAGGGCTTCTGTGGTTAAGAATCCCGTTCCTTTGGATAAAGATTCTAGAGCGTTGGATAGGTGGGGTAAAAAAGTGTACACTTCTACGTTAGCTATGAGGGCTTTAAATTGCCAATTTCATATGCTGAAGTATCAGAACTTTCTGTTAGGTCAGTTAAAATCTAAGGTAGATGCTCTATCTGAGGGTATAGAGTGTAAGGAATTGCAGGACTTGGTTCATGCTTCAGATCAAGTTGGTAAACATTCCTTGCAGTGTGGCTTTGATGCCCTTCAGGCTTCTTCCAGGGTGGCTGCTACTGGTTCAGTTATTCGTAGACATGCCTGGCTTAAGGATCAAAATTTGTCAGAGCATGTTAAAGCTCGGATTTTGGATGCTCCTCTTCAATCTGAAGTTCTTTTTGGTTCCTCTGTGGAGTCAGTTTTGAAAAAGATGGAAGACAGCTAAGTCTATGCAGACGGTTAAGGAATTTTTGCAAGTGCAGCCCCCTAAGTTTAGCAGGAATTGGCCTGCAAGAGGATGGTCTTACCCTTCTTCGGATTTTCAGTCTAAGGGCAGGTCTAGACGTGGTAGGGGCAGGGCTCACTCTCAGGGTTCTTTCAGACCTAGGACTTGGAGTTCTCCTGCACAATCTTCTGGTGAGGCAGGGTCAGCCTTTTCAGAACAGACCCAATGACCTGTATCTTCAGCTGCCAGATCCTTCTTTTCTGGCAGCTCCTCTAGGAGGAAAGTTGGCACTTTTCAAACAAAATTGGCATTTGGTCACCCAGGACAAATGGGTGTTGGACATAATAAATCAAGGCTACAAGTTTTATTTTCACACTTTTCCTCCTTTCAAAGGCATGCCAGATGTACCTCCTCAGCAAAGGCTGGAGGCTCAGGAACAAATTTCTTTGCTTTTACAGATGGGGGGCAATCCAGGTGGTACCTCAGTCAGAAGAAGGCCTAGGGTTTTATTCTTGTCTATTCCTAGTGCCAAAGAAAGGAAACACTTGGAGGCCAATTTTGGATTTGTCCATTCTCGATACATACCTAGACATTCCAAAGTTCAAGATGTTAACATTACAGCAACTTCTGCCTCTGCTAGGCAAAAATCACTGGATGGTAACTCTGGATCTCAAAGAGGCCTATCTTCACATTCCTATCAGGCCCAGCTGCAGGAGATTCCTGCGTTTTCGGGCTGGTACTTCTCATTATCAGTTCTCTGCATTGCCCTTTGGTTTGTCTACTGCACCCAGGGTGTTCACAAAGGTTCTGGCTCCTGTAATAGCTTTCTTAAGACTGAGGGGAATACAAATTTATCCTTATCTGAACGATTGCCTGATTCTTGCTCAAGACAAAGACAAGTTACTTCAACATCTACAGTATGTAATGGCAGTTTTAAGGTGCCTAGGGTATTCTGTGAACGAAACAAAGTCCAGTCTAGTACCCTCTCAGGACATGTGCTTTCTGGGTGTGAGACTGAATACAGCCTCTCAGATGGCTTTTCTGACCCCGGACAAACAAAGAACTCTTCATCTATACTTCCAGCAATTATCAGTATTGTCCAGGCTGACTGCAAGGACAGTCCTTCAAGCCTTGGGGTTCATGGCATCTTGCATTCTGGTACTTCCCAATGCCAAACTGCATATGAGGAAGCTACAATGGTATCTCAAAAGTGTATGGACTCAACACTGCCACGATTTGGACACTGTCATTCAGATAATACCTTGCATCCAAAAGGAATTCTTGTGGTGGGCACAGGAATGTCACCTAAACAAGGGACTCTCTGTGACCCGACCGGAGGCGAGTCCGATCATAACGACGGATGCCTCAGACCTGGCTTGGGGAGCACACTTCAATGGGAAATGGATTCAAGACACGTGGCCCCCAGACTACAGCATTTGCATATCAACATGAAGGAGATGTTAGCAGTCCAGTTTGCCCTGATGGCTTTCAAGGGCCTACTTCAACCAGGACAGGTGTTGATACGAACAGACAACACTACAGTCATGTGGTACATCAACAAGCAGGGGGGAACCCATTCTTACCCTCTTTGCAGACAAGCTATGATATTGTGGGAGACTGCTCTGAGTTTGCACATCACTCTTCAAGCACGGTTTCTGCCAGGGGCACAGAACTCCCTAGCAGATGTATTGAGCAGACAAATTGTGGATCCCACGAGTGGAAATTGGATCCTCAAGCATTCCAACAGTTGACAGTGGCTTGGGGAACTCCAGACCTAGATCTGTTCGCTTCCCCTCTAAATTTCCAACTACCAAAATTTTGCACAAAGATGTTTCACCCAAAAGCTTGGAAAGTGGATGCTCTATCTTTCAGTTGGAACAACCTTCACGTCTATGCTTTTCCTCCTCTGCCTCTCCTTACCAAGGTACTCTTGAAAGTCAGGCGGGACAAGCCTTGCATGATTTTAATAGCACCAGATTGGCCACGACAGCACTGGTATCCTCTGCTGAGGAGTTTAATTCAGGAGCCTCCTTGGCCTTTGCCACAGCTTCCTCACTTGTTGTCCCAGTCAAGCAGTCATTTGCTCAATGTCGGTGCAGTCCCTGCATCTAACGGCCTGGCGAATTCTGTTTTAGAGCCTGTGGGTTCTCCGCTTTCTCAACAGGTTTTGGATGTCATTTTGGAAGCCAGGAGGCCCAGCACTAGAAAGGTTTATGCCGATAAATGGAGGAGATTTTTTCTTTGGAGCACAACAAAGGACTTTGATGTCTCGGTACCTAATTTGAGTCTTACACTGCAGTACCTTACTGAATTACTAGACAAGGGTTTGTCATTTTCCTCTGAAGGTTCATGCTGCAGCCATTTCTGCTCACTATGATTGTGACCCTCCTTTATTTTCTCACCCTTTGTTTAAGCAATTTCATAGAAGGGCAAAAAATATAAGACCCCCACGTAGAGCTCCTACTCCTTCCTGGGATCTCAATTTTGTGTTGGAGAAGCTTACTTTGCCTCCTTTTGAACCTGCGGCTACGTCGGAATTGAAGTTTTTGTCTTGGAAGACTGCCTTTTTGTTGGCCATTACTTGCTAGAAGGGTATCTGAATTGCAGGCTCTCATGGCAGTTGAACCCTTTCTGATATTCCATAAGGATAGAGTTTCCTTACGTACTAACCCTACTTTTATGCCAAAAGTTATTTCTAATGTGGCCTTGAACCAGTCTATCCATTTGCCTACCTTTTATGCTGATCCCCAAAATAAGGGGGAAAAAATATTGCATTCTTTGGATATACACAGGCAGTTACGTTACTATTTGAGCAGAACTAAGGAGTTCAGACAGACTCGACAGTTATTTGTTTAGTTTGCTTTGAGTTCACAAGGGAAAGCTGTTTCTAAGCAGACTATTTCAAAGTGGATTGCTAATTGTATTGCCTTTTGTTATTCTCATCATGGGAAGAATGTTCCTGCTGGGATTAGACCTCATTCCACTAGGGCTACTGCCACATCTACTGCTTTTTTTGAGGGGTAGCTACTAAGGATATTTTGGAAGCAGCTACTTGGAGTTCAGTTCACACTTTTACTAAGCATTACCATCTCCCTCTTTACTCCAAGTCCAGGGCTGGGTTTGCCACTGCAGTCTTACAGGGCATGTTAGCAGCCCCTAATGCTTTTTAGTTTGCCAGCCTCCCTTTTCCTTTGCTTTGGGATTCTACCCACAGGTTATGACTGCAGCAATGTGAGACGAAGAACATAGTACAGTTTTGTACCTACCATAAATGTAGATGTTCGAGGATCTACATTGCTGCAGTCCTATTTTCCCTCCCTCCTTCCCCTCTATGGTTTGGGGTGGTTGTTGTTGCGGTTGTTGTTGTTATTGTTCCTTAGGGATTATTGTTATTTTCTCCTTTGTGGCTCTGGCCTTCCCTTTTTAAGGCCTTCTGACATCTGGGGCAAGAAAGACTGAGGATATGGCGTCGGTCATGCGTTTAAGTACCACTACGTACTGACGTCAGCTCCGGGCGCCCATGACCGATGCCAGCCTAACTCTTTGGTATTCGGGCCGACAGAGGACAGCGGACTACCCACAGGTTATGACTGCAGCAATGTAGATCCTCGAACATCTACATTTATGGTAGGTACAAAACTGTACTTTTATTTATGGCAGGGTCCACCAGACTGGACGCCTGCCTTTGGATGATTGGGTCTTGGTTTTGTTTGGGATAGCATGATCCATGCATTCCTGGAGATGTCCGTAGAATGCATTTATATAGGATTCTGCAGTTTGGGCTGTAGTTTCCACTGGCCCTGGGGCCTTGAAGGATTCCACTTCTGTTTTGAGAAGTGAGAAGTTCGCTTTTGAGAAGTTTTTCACTGTGGTTTTCTGGGCTGGGGTCGGATGTGGACATCCAGTGAAATTAATTTATGGTCTGATCTTACCAATGAGGGATATACTTCTGGTGTGGAGCATAGAGTCCCCATGTTGGTAATGATCAGGTCTAGTATGTTGTCCCCTCTTGTGGGAGTTGTGACTAGTTGTTCCATAGCATTTGAGTTTATAATTTCCAAGAATCTTTCGGCTAAGGTGCTGGGGCTTGAGTAGTGCTTCCAGTCAATGTTTGGGTAGTTGAAGTCGCCCAATATAATGGTGTTTGGAGAGATCTTCATGTTCTCCAATGTTTTCAGGAAAGCCGAATGGGATTTGTGACTTTGAGAGGGTGGTCTGTAGGATGCTATAAACTGAAAAGCAGTCTTGCCCACTGTTAGTTGCACATGGATGGTCTCCGACCATCCAATTGCAACTAACAGTGGGCAATGCCACTAACCTGGAGGTGTGGATATCCTTGATAAATATGGAAACTCCCCCTCCTTTTGTGGTTCGGGTCCTTTTGGGGCCGAAAAGCATGATATGAGGTATAGCCTGGTAGTGCTGGGGTGCTCTCTGGAGCCTTGAACCAGATTTCTGTCACTGCACAGATATCCTTGTTCTCCATACTGAGGAGAGCTTCGAGTGCGTGCATCTTGAGGTTAAGACTTCTGGCGTTTAGCAGTATTACCCTTAGTTTCTTGTTACTTGTGCTGTCTATGGGGGTGGGTTTGACTTTTGAGCCTTGCCTAAAATATATATACACACACACACATATATATATATATATATATATATATATATATATATATATATGTATATCTATATCTATATCTGTATCTATATATATAAATATATATATATATATATATATATATATATATAACAACTGTATTTTATATAAATTTTTTTTTTTTTTTTAATTTTATTATTTTTTTATATAAAAAATAAATTTTTCCCATTTTTTTATTTTTTTTTGTTTTTTTATTATATATAATATTTTTATTTTTTTTATATTATATTTTTTTTTATTAGTTTTTGAGTTTTTTATTTTTTGTTTTATAGAGTGATTTATAAAATAAAATAAATATAGAAAAAAATTTTATGTATGTATAATATTATGATGTTTTATAGAAATTTGTGTGAAATAATAAGAAAAAAGAAATTTGTTTTTGTTATTTAAAATATATGTATGAAAGATAAATTTATTGTTATATATATAAAAATTAAATATATGTTAAAATATATATAAATTTTTAAATATTTTTTTTTTATTTGTTTTTTTTTTATTATAATTTGTAGAGATATATTTGTATGTATTATGAGTTAAATATGAGAATATTATAAATGTATGTTTATAGTAGTTTTTATAATGTAGAAAATTTGTGTAAAAGTATAACATTTTATATTAGATATATTTGATGAAAAAGAAGTATATTATTATGTATTTTTTTATGTAGTTTATTATAAAAAATGTTGTTTTTTTTAAAAGTTTGTATTTATTATGTATAATAACTTTGTATTTTAATGTTTTAAAAGTTTTAAAAAAAAGAGTTATTTTTAAATAAATTTATTTTTTTTTTTATTTTAAAAAGTTTTTTTTTTTTTTTTAATAAAATTTTTTTTTTTTAAATTAAATATTTTTAAAATAAAGTGTTGTAATAAAGTAGTAGTAAAAAAATAGAAGAGATTAAAATTTTTTGAAAAAATTTTTTTTATGTTTTTATGTAAAAATTTAATTTTTGTTTATTAAAGGAGAATAGTTGTGAAAAATATAGAGATGTTTATAGATGTTAATTTTATATATTTATTTTTTAATAAAAAAAGTTGTTTTATAATAGGTATGTTTTTTTAGAAAAATAAGAGAAAAGTAGAATTTTTAAAGTAAAATTTTGTATTTTTATTTATTTAAAATAAAAAAATTTGAAAATTATAAAGAAAAAAAATAAATAATTTTTTAAAATATGTAGTTTTTAAAAAAAAAATTTTTTTTTTTTAAAAATTTTTTTTGTAAAAAAAATAATTTTTAAATAATTTTATTTTAAAAAAATTTTTTTTAAAAAAGTTAAAAAATATATGTTGTTAAAAAAAAGAAAATAAAAAAAATAAAAAAATATTTAAAAAAATATTGTTGTAAAAAAAAATTTAAAAAAAAAATAATTAATAAATGTAAATATAGAAATATATTAATAAAATATTAAAATAATATGAAAATAATATAAGTGTGGTAAAAAAAAATAGTAAAAAAAAAAAACACATTTAAAATGTGTAATTATAAATAAATAAAAATAAAGGGTGGTGTATATAAATATTTAATAAATTTTTTTTTTATGTAATTAAATTGTATATATATAAAATATAAATAAAAAAAAGTATATTGTTTTTGTGTTTTGTGTGATAGTTGTGTGTGATTAAAGTAATAAAATAATTTTATTTTTGGGAAGGCATGGCATCTTGATTAAACTCTAGTTGCAGAATCATGTCTTATCTGTGCTGTGTATTTTTGACTTCCTCCTGATTAATTTTAAATAAATGTAGTTATTTTTTTATGTATGTATTTTATTTTTTATGTTTTTGTTTTTAATTTATGTTTTATGAATATGTTTTTGTTGTTATTCACATTAATAAATGTATGATGTGTGTATATGTTATAATTAGTTATATTTATATATAATGTTTAAATATTTGTAGTATATGTTTTTTTTAAATTTAGAGTTGAATAGTATTATATATGATTGTATAATTTGAATAATAATAAGAAGATGTATGTGTGTATTATTTGGGTGTTTTATATAGAATAGTGTTTGTTTTTAAAATTAAATATGTGGTTGTTATAAAGTGAATGTTATGTAGTTTTTTTATCATGTATTGTGTATATAATATTTTAATAAAATATATGTGTGTTGTTTATTTTTGTAATAATATAATGATGTTATATAATATGTAATTGTTTAAAAATGAAAGGATTGTAGGTATGTAATAAGGTATGTTGATTTATGTTAAAATTTGCTGAAGATTTGTATTGTAGTAATAATGAATATAATAGTAGAATGTATTTAAGAATATATTTGAAGTGATGGTTATATTTTGTATTGTATGTATGTTTAATATGAAGAGTATAATAGATATGAAAAATAATTATAATGTTATATGGTAATAATAATATGTGTATGGATGTAAAATTGTAAGATATTGTTAGAATATATATTTGTGGAAGTTGTATATTTTATGTTTAGTAATAAAAGATATATGTAATACCATATAAGATTGTGTTAGTGTTAATATATGTTTGTTATGTATATTATGGTATGAATGATTATGGTATTAATAAAAGATGGAGTTATTAATGCTGTTTGCTGATATGTTGTTACATTATGTATAATTTAATGATATGTAATTGGTTATTGTTGTATACAAAAAGGTTGTTTTAATAATATGTATTAGTGTATGTATGTGTTTTTTTTTGCCATATTAATAGTAGATTATTAATATATTGTTATTGAATAGTTATGTATGTATTAATATAAGAATAAGATAGTTTATGATATGGTGGTAATGAAATCTATAATGAAACTGAATAATGCATATTATAATTAGTAATAATAGTTTCCTACATATATTATTAAAGTTTTTAATTTATTATAGTTAGTGGTAGGAATTTATTATATAATATTTATTTCAGTTGTTCATCAGATAGGAAATATGTCTGTTTTGTACTTATACAAATTTTGTATGGCATTCTTAGATACAGTAAATATTGATATTTCATCATTCATTATTATTGTTTTTTTGTCAACTGATATGATGTATTTCTGTTAACATATTAATGTTAATGTATAGCATTTGTCAACTACATGTTTGTTTTATAATTTCTAATGTTCATCCTTTGGAAATCTTGTACTTTGAACCAGCATAGGTAGATGTTATGTACTTATAGGCTTTTTTGGGAGTCTTTAATTAGGCAAATAGGTATAGAATTCAACAAATGTTGTTTATATATGAAATGGTTATATTGAAGTAATGTCACAGGCTCAACACTTATGCCCCTGAAATTCTCTAGAGGATTCTAAATATCAAATAATTCCTATAGCCTTGAATTATCTCTCCATATGGGTTGTGTAGGGAGCTGTTATACTGCTGTATATCCTCTGCTGTGCACAGCTAGAGTACAATTCAGAGTCTGGAGGGTGGTTTGTGGACAGTCTTAGGTATCCTAATGGTGGTACTTGTGATTTTTTATAATATCCAGGGATTACCTCTGTTTGATAAGAAGCCAGATCATGAGGGGGTATAGGAAGCTGTGTTCTCTGATGGGTGGTTTGTTCCGTATGGGAGTCTGGGATGATCTATCCTCAGCATGTTTGTTGTGGTGATAGGTTTGGGTTGGGCTATGGAGTTAGTTAGGTTCAAGTGTATGTCCAACAGCTCTGTTTGACATAGCTTGTATGTTAGCGAGATGACTCAGGCAGTGACAGAGTAAAGCTGGAGTTTTTGAGATGGTCTGTGTGTAGGGTATCTGTTTGAGGCCGGTAATCCTCTTTGTGAGGTATTTCTGTGGCCTTTCCAGTTGTTGTGGATGTCTTGTGGTACATACCAAAGGGGGTGTTGTACTCATTAGACCTATTGAGATTACAGTGGGAACAATGACCTCTTTTTTTCTGGATGAGAAACATTTTGTAATGAGTGTGCACGTAGATTTCCTGGTGCTGTGATGTGATTATCACTACTGTCCACCTGTGTCCCAAGGTCTCTTATCACACTTTCTATGTTAAGTAACTACCTGTGTGTTCATGGTACAGAGTTTTTACCAAAGGGGATGACAATGCATTTTGGCATTGAGCTTGAGGCCATGGCTTTGACACCAGGCATCTTTCTCAGTGAGGCCCTTTTGTAGGATGTCCACATCATTAGGAGTTTCAGTTATGGCTCTAGTTTGCAGTCATCTAACTTCATTAATAAAAGACCTTCTGTGTTAGCCTGTACTTCAGAGAGTGAGTGCAAAGCGGGAGGGGACCAGGACTGAACCTGTGGTACTTCACGCAATCACTGGTCTGAAGTCAGATTTAGGTCCTTTCACAGTGTGGGTTCTGTCAGTGAGCCAGTTGGCAGCCATCGCTGTGATATAGGGATTTATATACCTAGTTTAGTGAGTTTATCTATAATTCCAAGTGGGGGATGAATTGTAGAAAGCCTTAGCAAGGTCCAGATGACTGGTGACCACCTTACCCTTGTCTGACTTTGATGACTGCTTTAAAGAGTCTATCAGGTTTAGGAGACATGATCTGCCTTTACAAACCCGAACTGGGAGTCCAGAGTTTGGAGATTACCAATGTCTTTGTTTATCAGTTCCATGATGATATGTTCCATGGCCTTGCAGACCAGGCTCGTTAGGCTAATGGGGCAGTAGTTCCCCAGGTCCGTGGTGGCTTTCCCTTTGTGGAGTGAGATAACTGTTGCTGTGCCATTCATGGGCACAAAGCCTGAGGTGAGGCTATGATTGAACATGGTGCTGGTGGGATGCCAGTTCACAGCCTGGATGTTGTCAGGTCCCATGGATGCTGTGTTCTTGGCTTTGGAGAGTGTTTTTACCTGTGCAGCCATGATTACAGGAACTTTGCATTCTTCTTGTATAGAGATGGGCCCTCAGGGGTGAGAGGGGTAAAGTTAGGCACTGAACCTATCTGCCAGGATGTTGGCAATATCAGTTGGGTTCTGTATATTTAATGCCATTGTGTTGTAACTCAGAGCAGATCTGAGTGTTGCCATTGAGATTCTTGACATAGCTATAGAATGCTTTGTGGTTGTCTTTAGAATCAGTGGCATTTTGTTTTCAGAACTAGCTTTGGAGGATTTTTAGGGATCTCAGCTTCTTACTGAGGCTGACCAGGAGTTCCTCCAATCATGGGATTTTACTGTTTTTGCAACAGTTTCTTTCTTCTGTTGAGTTTTTTATGGCAGGACCACCAGATTGGCTTCCTTTTTGAGGATCGCATCTTGGTTCTGTTAGGGATAGCATGATCCATGCACTTGTGTAAGTGCTTATAAAGTGCATTTGTGTAGGATTCCAGTATTACCTCTGTTGTCCATCTGCATGGGTGTCATGAAGTTTCCACTTCTGTCTTAAGTGTGAAGTTGGCTTTGGAGAATGTTTTTACTGGTTTCCTAATGGGGTGGTGGATGTGGATGTCTAGGGTGATTAGCTTGTGGTCGGATCTGACCAATGAGAAATTGACCTCTGGTGTGGAACACCGGTCACCCACTTTGGTAATGACCAGGTCTAGGATATTGCTGCCCCTGGTGTGGATAAGTTGATCCAAAGCGCTGGAATTTATGAATTCCAGAAAACATTGAGCAAAAGAGTTGGTACATGAGTAGTTTTCCAAGTTAATGCTGGGGTAGTTGAAATCACCCATTATTAGGGTGTTATTGCCCCAAATATTTTCCAGTACATTGAATCCTGGGGCATGGTGGGTTAGCAAGCTACAATTTGGATTGCAGTCTTGCCAGAGTTAGTTGCACTTGGATAATCTTGATGCATTATGCTGAGCAACTAGCCTGGAGGTGTGGATATCCTTAATGAATATGGACACACCCTGCCTTTGGTGCTTCGGTCCAGGTTAGGTGGCCATCTTTGGCAAATGTCGTAGTCTATCGATCATGTCATCAGGCAGACAATACTGATCCTTAGAATAACTCAAGCTTAGCCAATTGTTGAAGTCAATCATTTTGTCCTTGTACTGTGGTATTATTCTGGGTGCTGGCAGGATGCTACTGGGGCTAGGGTCATGTGCCTGGGCTAAAAGATTGGAAGGCTCCTCCATGTCTCTTCTTGTAGTCCAGGACTTCAGGTCATTCAGCAAGATGGAAATTGCGGAGTCATATTTGTGGGGAGTGACCTGAGTGCATGCTATGTGGATTTTGGTACCCACAGGCATATGACAGAACTTTCTCCTTGTTTAGCCTGATGAGTAGAACATGTGTGCCTGTCTATAGAGTCACCTATGACTAGTGTTGGGTACGTTGATGTCTTATGGGCTGTGGTTGGTACACTGTGTTTGTGGGCTATGTCTCATTTGGGTTTTCTTGGGGGTGGAGTTTGCTTGTGTTTCTGCTTTGGAGGTCCCTGTTGCTTGGGCAGATTTATTGAGCCACCGCAAATGTAGGTGTGTGTTTGTGTTTCTGTGTGTTTTGAGGGACTGTGTTTTGAGTGTGGTGTGGTGCAAGTGTTTATCTTCTTCTCTTGCCTGTCTAGTCCAGTCTTGGGTGAAAAGAGCTTTGTTTCAGTTTGGCTATATAAGTGCATCTCTCACAGGTTGTAGTGTTGGGTGGTAGGAGGAGAGGGTTGTCTGTGTACATGAGGCAATTGCTGCATTGCCCCAAGACCCAGATTCATCAGGTAGACAGGGAAAGAACACTGGAGCTGACCCTTAGACATGCCTGGATAGGTGCTTATTTATTAAGTAATAAAGCTGTTTCTTCTAGACAAGTGAGGAAAGTTGAATACTGTAGTAATTTGTAGCTTATTTAGTGCTTACAAGTTCTGAACAAGTGCTGAACAAAGAAACAGATTTGAGTGCTGAAACTAAAAAATGTCTGGTTCTAAGAAAATTAAAAGAAGGCTTTCCAACACATAAAGGCTTGAGGCTCAGAATAAATAGTCCTGGATACAGCTCAATCTATATGTGGACTAGACTGCTTTCTGAAGGCAGGAAACAAGGTTTAGAATTTTTCCTTAACAAATGCTCTCTTTGTACACAGTAGGAGTGCCTTAAATCAGTATATTTTCTCACTGTACTCAGTTGGTGAGCAAATGAGATGGGCCCTCAAGGAGTATCCAAATACAAATTTATAATAGGGTGTGCACTATCAAAGCCTCCAAGATTAACACCAAAACAAGAACAGGGGTGGGAACTAACTGTAGAGACAGAACCACAATTTTCCGTTCAATTAATATTCATAAAAACAAAATGAATAAAATGCAGTACTATATGAAAAGTGCAGATAAAAGTTTACTTAAATTGGCATATGTCCAGTTTATTGAGGTAGATCTTACAAAGCTCAAATATTTTAGTCCACTCCACAAAAGTCTTTCAGAGACATGGAGAGGCTGATGAACAAGATTTTGGGGCTAGGGTTGCAGGCATCTTCTGTAGAGATTCCTTCCTGTCTTGTACAAAACATCCTTCAAATGATTACTCCTCTCTAACCTTGTGGAGGTGTTGAAGTACTCTGTTTGGTTCCCTATCACTGACTGTGTCTGCTCCAGGGTTGTTCACATCTGTGGAGCCAGCAGCCACCACTATTCAGTTGTTTCTGAACAGCTGAAGTGCTTCCCTTTCTGTTTTGGGAGCAAGTTTTGACTTTAGGCTTTCTGGAGCTGTATCACCTTGGAGCTTAGCTCGTGAGCTCTGCTACAGCTTTGGTCTTGAGTGTTGGTTCTTTGAGCAAGAGATGAGGTTCCAATGTTGCTTTCTGTTCTTTGCCTTCCCTCTTCAGGAACCAGCTTTAAGCTATGCAGAGGGCTGTTTCTCTAGCAGAGATGCTGTCGGCACCTCCCATCAGAACATTTAGCTCTACTGATCCATCTCCACTGGGCAGTGCAAGCCTCAGATCTCACATACATGTACTGTCATCCTCTAACTCCTAGATTATCCCACTGAGGAGGTCCTCACAAAAGAAGTGCAGGAAGGCTTTGATTTCCAGAATCAGTCACCAAAGATACAGATTTCAATGAGAGTCCCTTTAATCATCTGATGATGTCTCTTTGAGACATCTTGGAAATTCTGCAGAGGGTTTGCTGGACATCCCAAAACTCTTCTTCTGAGTAATCTGTTTACCTGCAGGCATTCTGCACCTGATCTATCTTATCATGATGATCTGTTTGGTTTCAGTGGGGAAGGACCCTGACTCTGTAGCCCATCCCAAAGAGAGCAGCCAAAATACTTTCCACCTGCAGATAAACTGTTTTGCTAAGGGTCTTAGTTGATGATATGTCAACACAAAAAAGATTGAGCTGGAGAGTTTATTTATGTTAACCGAAAGTCCGACTTGGAATGAAGCCAATTTTCAGCAGAGGCCTGGGAGAAAGGCTCCAGATGCATGTCTTTGTAACGTAGGAGAAAACCGAGCACCGGAGAAACCCACACAAAATAAGGACAGGTAGACTCCACACAGGCACCCCAGCCGAGAATCAAACAGAACCTCTTGCTGTGAGCGACAATGCTACCGCTGCACCACTCTCCAGACTCTGTTCATACCCCCACCAGGGAGTCCGACAGTTTAGGGTCTCGCTTCTTCAACCTTGAACTTGAACTTCTTGGCACATGAACTCCAAAGGATCTGAAGAAGAAGTTGTATGACACCCCAGTTAGCTGTAGCTGAGAATCCAATAAGTGGCTTCTCAGTTAACCACGCTGGAGTCTGTCTCAAACTCATCCACGAGGCAGACTGCTCATACAGCAGAATGGATAGTGGCAAGTCAGGTGTACTGTTTGGAGACCTGCTGATCCTTTTTGAATTTGTGGAACCTTTCAAGTCTTCTTTCAATGCTCCTTTGATGCAACATCCTTTATTTGGCTAAAGTGCATTGTGAGGTGTGAGAAATGCTAACTCCCTTTCTGCTGTGGCATACTTGTTTTCACTCCCCAATGTCTCTACTAGGAACTAGAGGAGTGTGGACAAATGTGGTTCAATAAGTCCCAGGGCCTTTCCAGGGCACACATGAAGGAGTTCTGAGGCAGAGAACCAAATGGAAGATGCCATCCTCGTGGTTGAGGTGGACTGCAAAACTAGGGCTTAAGATTCCTTCCCAGGCAAGCCCTTCCACTCTGAAGGAGGCCATTATCTTCTCTGGGCTGTCAATGATTATAAGCACCTAAACACCTGGCTAAGCATAAACGGATTACTGGGTGTTTTGTATCCAGTGGCTGTACCATTCTTTTTCAACTTCCGTTTACACAGAAACCCTCCATGTTCCACCCAGTCAAAGGATTTTAGTACAAGAAATTCAAAACTTCTGGAGAAGTCGTAAGTCCCACCAGACCAAGAAGGATCTGGAACTCGCTCAAGATTCTTTTGGATTTTGCTTGCTCGAGCAAATCAATTTAACAAAGTTCTGAGTACAGTCTGTCTTTTTTCTGAAAGACTGGGTGTATATAGACCTTCAAGATGAGTATTACCACATACATGGTGTGAATGATCTGAGGCGTGCCTCACTGGACTATATGAAAAGAGACATGGAAGAGCTCTCAATCTTGTAGCCTAGGCAGGTATGACCCTAGCCCTGAGTAGCATTCTGCCATCAGAATGATACCGCAGTACAAGGACAAAATTATTGACTTGAACAATTGGCTAAGCTTCTTGTCATTCTAAGGATCCAGTATCTGTTTGCTTGGGATGACATGGTCGACAGACCACGATGCTTTATACAGATGGCCTGCACCTGTCACCTTGATTCGGATACTGGCTAAGGCTCTTGCTGAATTGCCTTTTTAGGCAGGGTTCTAATAACAAATTCACCACCATAACAGGAACAGGCAAGCAAAAACTGAGGTAATGCTACTCAATGCTTGAAGTCTAAATCTCAAAATGCACTCACTGGCACTCCTTAAAATATCGATATCTGTGCAGTGACTGAGACCTGTTCAAGGCTCCAGAGAAACACCCCTGCACTGCTATAACTCATACCACACATTTGCCATGTAACCTGGTTTAAACACCAAAGGCAGAGTGTGTCCATATTCATTAAGGATATCCACCTCCATGCTAGTTGCTCAGCATAATGCATCCGAGATTATCCAAGTGCAACTAACTGGGCAAAACTGCAATCAAATTGTAGCTGGCCAGATCCCCATGCCCCAGGATTCCACTCATCTTTTCTTGATGTACTGGAATATATTGGGGTTCAACCAGACACCCTAATAATGGGCACTTCAACTACCTCACCATCAACTGGGAAAACTACTCGTGTACAAACTCCTCAGCTCAACGCTTTCTGGAATTCATAAACTCCAATGGCCTAGATCAGCTTATCCACATTCCCACCAGGGGCAACAATATCCTAGACTTGGTCATTACCAACATGAGTGGTGTTCCACACCTGAAGTCAACTCCTCCTTGGTCTGATCCGACCATAAGCTAATCACCCTTGATATGCACATCCCGCCCCCCCCCCCCTTAAGGAAACCTCAGTAAAAAAAATTCTCCAAAGCCAACTTCATGCTTCTTAAGACAGAAGGGGTGAACTTCATGATACCCATGCAGATGGACAATACAGTTATAACTGCTGAATCCTACACAAATGCACTCTAAGTACTTACACGAGTGCATGGATCGTGCTATCCCAAACAGAACCAAGACGCTATCATCCAAAAAAAAGGAAGCCAATCTGGTGGTCTCCTGCCATAAGCAAACTGTACAACAGAAGGAAGAAACTGTTGCAAAAGAGAGTAAAATCCTAAGAGTGGAGGAGCTCCCTGGTCAGCCTCAGTAAGAAGCTGAGATCCCTTATAAGATCTCCCAAAGCTAGCTACGAAAACAAAATCGCCACTAATTCCAAGGACAACCACAAAGCATTTAATAGCTATGTCAAGAATCTCTATGGCGACACCCAGATCTGCTCCGAGTTGCAGCACAAAGGCAAGAAAAGTACAGAACCAACTGATATTGCCAACATCCAGATAGGTTCAGTTCTTTACCCCATCTCACTCCTAAAGGGCCCATATCTATACAGGAAGAATGCAGAGTCCCTGTAATCACAACTACGAGTAAAACTGCACTCTCTAAAGCCAAAAACACAGCATCCTTGGGACCAGACAACATCCCAGGCTGCATTTTACACGAACTTCAGAACAGACTGGCTCCACTTAAGCACCATGTTCAATAATAAACTTGTCAGGCTTTCTGCCCACTGAATGGCGACAGCAACAGTTATCCCACTCCACAAAGAGCCACCACCGATCCCAGGAACTATCGACCTATTAGCGTGACATGCCTGGTCTGCAAGGCCATGGAATGTATCATCATGGAACTCATAAGCAAAGACTTTGGTAACCTCCAAACTCTGGATCCCACCCAGTTCGGGTTTGTGAAAGGCAGATCATGCCTCCTGAACCTGATTGAGGCAGTCACCAAAGCAGTAGATGTGGGTAAGGTGGTTCACACAGCCAATCTTGACCTCCAGGCTTTCAACACCATCCCACATTCTGGAATTATAGCCAAACTGCTAAACTAGGTATAAATCCCTAGGTCACAAGATGGGTTGCCAACTGGCTCACTGACAGAACCCACACTAAAAGTTGCAGACTCCAAATCTGACCCCCAAGCAGTGACAAGTGGAGTACCACAGGGTTCCGTCCTGGACCACGCAACACAGAAGGCCCCTAACGAAGTTTGCAGATGACTGCAAACTAGGAGTCATAGTAGAGTCCCTAAATGATGTGGACATCCTACAGAAGGGCCTCACTGAGACAGATGTTTGGTGTCAGTCACGGCCTCAAGTTTACTGCCAAAAAGTGCATTGTGATCCCCTTTGGTAAAAACTCTGTACCCATGAACTACCACATAGCCGACAGTCTACTTAACGCCAAATGTGTGATAGGAGACCTTGCACTCAGGTGGACAGTAGTCTGTTCTTTGATTATCATTTCACGACAGTAGTCAGGAAATCCTTCTACACCAAATCACAAATGGGTTCTCATCCAGGAAAAAGAGGTCATTGTTCCCCTCCACTAGATACTCATTAGACCCATTATAGAGTACAGCTCCCCTTTTGGAATGTACTTCACAAGACATCTGCAGAAGCTGGAAAGGCCACAGAAGTACCTCACAAAGAGGATTACTGGCTTCAAATAGATGCCCTACACTGACCGTCTCAAAAAAAACTCCAGCTTTACTCCGTAGCCTATCGCCTACTCCGAAGTGATCTCTGCCCAACATATAAATCTGTGTCAAACCCACAACTGTTGGACATGCTACACCTAATGAAATCCCAATCCCTCTGAGCTACGTGCTTTAGGGACCTAAACTTTGTCACCACAATAAACAGGACATGCTGGAAGGATAGATTCCTGTCCCAGAGGCTTCCCATACTCTGCAACAAGCTATCCTTCTATGTGAAGCAATGTTTCTTATTAGCAAACATTTTTGAGTGGATGGGAAATAGGAAGTACACCCCGGGGATCGCTTCTGTGGCTCTGCTCGACAGGTGCACAGGAAAATAACTTTCTTGGGTGGCATAAGCCAGGGAGCCTAGGCTTACTTAAACCCTTGGGCTGATAGCCTGGTACCTACCTATGAACTTATAGGTAGTTTGTTCCAGAGTATGGGAAGCCTCTGGGACCGGAATCTATCCCTCCAGCATATTCTGTTTATTGTGGTGACAAGGTTTAGGTTCCTAGAACGTATAACCCGGTGGAAATTGGGATTTCTTTTAATTGAAGCCTGTCCAACAGCTCTGTGTTTGACATAGCTATGTATGTTGGGCAGAGATGGACTCTAGGCGACGTGCGACAGAGTAAAGCTGGAGTTTTTTGAGATGGTCTGTGTAGGGTATCTGTTTGAGGCCGGTAATCCTCTTTGTGACGTATTTCTGTGGCCTTTCCAGTTGTTGTGGATGTCTTGTGAGGTACATACCAAAAGGGGTGTTGTCACTCATTAGACCTATTGTAGATTACGAGTAGAGAGGGAACAATGACCTCTTTTTTTTTTTTTTTGCCTGGATGAGAAACATTTTGTAATGAGATGTGCGACGTAGTATTTCCTGAGTACTGTGGCGATGTGATTATCACTACTGTCCACCTGTGTCCCAAGGTCTCTTGTCACACTTTCTATGTTAAGTAAACTACCACCTATGTGTTAGCTCATGGGTACAGAGTTTTTACCAAAGGGGATGACTTTGCAGTTTTTGGCATTGAGCTTGAGGCCATGGCATTGACACCAGGCATCTTTCTCAGTGAAGCCCTTTTGTAGGATGTCCACATCGTTAGGAGTTTCAGTTATGGCTCCTAGTTTGCAGTCATCTGCGAACTTCATTAGCCAAAGACCTTCTGTGTTGGTCTGTACTTCAGAAAATTAGATACCAAACGAGAGGACCGAGGACTGAATCCTGTGGTACTCCACTTTTGCGACTGGTCTGAAGTCTGATTTGGAGTCTGCTACTTTCACAGTGTGGGTTCTCTCAGTGAGCCAGTTGGCAACCCATCTTGTGACATATTTATACCTAGTTTAGTGAGTTTATCTATGATTCCAGAGTGGGGGGTGGTGTCAAAAGCCTTGGCGAGATCTAGATAGGCTGTGAAGCACCTTGCCCTCATCTACGGCTTTGGTGACTGCTTCAAAGAAGTCAGTCAATTTTAGTAGACATGATCTGCCTTTTACAAACCCGAACTGGGAGGGGTCCAGAGTTTGGAGATTACCATTGTCTTTGTTTATAAGCTCCATGATGATATGTTCTATGGCCTTGCAGACCGGGCTCGTTAGGCTAATGGGGCAGTAGTTCCCAGGGTCCGTGGTGTCTCCCCCTTTGTGGAGTGAGATAACCGTTGCTTTGTGCCATTCATTGGGCAAAAAGCCTGAGGTGAGGCTGTGATTGAACATGGTGCTGAGGTGGGATGCCAGTTACACAGCCTGGTATGTTGTCAGGTCCCATGGATGCGCTTTGCTGTGAAGTGTTTTTTTTTTTTTTTTTTACCTGTGCAGCCATGATTACAGGAACTTTGAATTCTTCTTGTATAGAGATGGGCCCTCTAGGGGGTGAGAGGGGGCTAAACTTGGCAGTGAACCCATCTGGCATAATGTTGGCAGTATTGGTTGATTCTGTATATTTAATGCCATTGTGTTGTAACTCAGAGCAGATGTGAGTGTTGCCACTGAATTTGTTGACATAGCTATAGAATGCTTTGTGGTTGTCTTTAGAGTCGGTGGCAGTTTTGTTTTCAGAACTAGCTTTGGAGGATTTTCTGAGGGATCTCGCCTTTTGAGGCTGTCCAGGGAGTTCCTCCAGTCATGGGATTTTACTGTTTTTTGCAACAGTTTCTTTCTTCTGTTGAGTTTTTTTTATGGCAGAGGACCACCAGATTGGCTACCTTTTTTTTGATGATCGCATCTTGGTTCTGTTAGGGATAGCATGATCCATGCACTTGTGTAAGTGCTTATAAAGTGCATTTGTGTAGGATTCCGCAGTCGTACCTCTGTTGTCCATCTGCAGGGGTGTCATGAAGTTTCCCACTTTTGTCTTAAGTGTGAAGTTGGCTTTGTAGATGTTTTTTAAGGTGGTTTCCCTAATGGGGGTCGGGGCGGGATGTGAATGTTTAGGGTGATTAGCTTGTGGTCGGATCTGACCAACGAGGAATCTACCTCTGGTTTGGAACACCTGTCACCCATGTTGATAATGACCAGGTGTAGGATATTGCTGCCCCTGGAGGGGGCGTGAATAAGTTGATCCAAGGCATTGGAATTTATGAATTCCAGAAAACGTTGAGGAAAAGAGTTGGTACATAAGTCGTTTCCCCAGTTAATGGTGGGGTAGTTGAAATTGACCATTATTAGGGTGTTGTGTTGTACCCAAATATTTTCGAAATGAGGAGTGGGAATCCTGGGGCATGGTGGGTTAGCAAGCTACAATTTGGATTGCATTGCAGTCTTGCTCAGAGTTAGTTGCACTTGGATAATCTTGGATGCATTATGCTGTTCAACTAACCTGGAGGTGTGGATATCCTTAGTGAATATGGACACACCCTGCCTTTGGTGCTTCGGTCCGGGTTAGGTGGCCATCTTTGGCAAATCATCGTAGTCTGTCGATCATGTCATCCCAGGCAGACAAATACTGGATCCCCTTAGAATAACTCCCGAAGCTTAGCCAATTGTTGAAGTCAATCATTTTGTCCTTGTACTGTGGTATTATTCTGGGTGCTGGCAGGATGCTACTCGGGGCTAGGGTCATACGTGCCTGGGCTAAAAGATTGGAAGGCTCCTCCATGTCTCTCTTCACGTAGTCCAGGGAGGTACGTTTCAGGTCATTCACAGCAAGATGGAAATTGGCGAGAGTCATATTTGTACTTGTGGAGTGACCTGAGTGCATGCGTTATGTGGCGGATTTTGGTACCCGACAGGCATATGACAGGAACTTTCTCCTTGTTTAGCCTGATGAGTAGAACATCAGTGTGCCTGTCTATAGAGTCACCTATGACTAGTGTTGGGTACGTTGTTATGTCTTATGGGCTGTGGTTGAGTGGCACGTTGTGTTTGTGGGCTATGTCTCATTTGGGTTTTCTTGGGGGGGTGGAGTTTGCTTGTGTTTCTGCTTTGGAGGTCCCTGTTGCTTGGGCAGGTTTTTATTGAGCCACCGCAAATGTAGGTGTGTGTTTTGTGTTTCTGTGTGCGTGTTTTGAGGGACTGTGTTTTGAGTGTGGTGTGGTGCAAGTGTTTATCTTCTTCTCTTGCCTGTCTAGTCCAGTTTTGGGTGAAAAGAGCTTTGTTTCTAGTTTGACTATATAAGTGCATCTCTCACAGGTTGTAGTGTTGGGTGGTAGGAGGAGAGGGGGGGTTGTCTGTGTACATGAGGCAATTGCTGCATTGCCCCATCATGCCCAGATTCATCAGGTAGACAGGAAAGAACACCGGGAGCTGACCCTTAGACATGCCTGGATAGGTGCTTATTTATTAAGTAATAAAAGCTGCTTTCTTCTAGACAAGTGAGGAAAGTTGAATACTGTAGTAATTTGTAGCTTATTTAGTGCTTACGAGTTCTGAACAAGTGCTGAGCTCAAAGAAACAGATTTGAGTGCTGAAACTAAAAAAAATGTCTGGTTCTAAGAAACAAAATTAAGCTAGAAGGCTTCCTTCCAACACATAAAGGCTTGGAGGCTCAGAATAAATAGTCCTGGATACAGCTCAATCTATATGTGGACTAGACTGCTTTCTGGAAAGGCAGGAAACAAGGTTTAGAATTTTTTTTTCCTTAACAAATGCTCTCTTTGTACACAGTAGGAGTGCCTTAAATCAGAATATGATCTCACTGTACTCAGTTGAGTGAGCAAATGAGATGGGCCCTCAAGGAGTATCCAAATACAAATTTATAATAGGAGTGTGCACTATCAAAGCCTCCAAGATTAACACCAAAACAAGAACAGGGGTGGGAACTAACTGTAGAGACAGAACCACAATTTTCCGTTCAATTAATATTCATAAAAAAACAAAATGAATAAAATGCAGTACTATATGAAAAAGTGCAGATAAAAGTTTACTTAAATTCGCTTATATGTCCAGTTTATTGGAGGTAGATCTTAGCCGGCCAAAGCTCAAATATTTTAGTCCACTCCACCAAAAGTCTTTCAGAACGTGACATGGAGAGGCTGATGAACAAGATTTTGGGGCTAGAGGGCTTGCAGGCCTGTCTTCTGTAGAGATTCCTTCCTGTCTTGGTACCGAAACATCCTTCACCCTGTTGATTACTCCTCCTCTAACCTTGTGGAGGTGTTGAAGTACTCTGTTTCGGTTCCCCTATCACTGACTGTGTCTGCTCCAGGGTTGTTCACATCTGTGGAGCCAGCAGCCACCTTGACCTATTCAGTTGTTTCTGAACCAGCCACCTCCCGGAGCCGTCGCTTCCCTTTCTGTTTTGGGGAGCAAGTTTTGACTTTAGGCTTTCTGGAGCTGTCCCTGCACCTTGGAGCTTCAGCTCGTGAGCTCTGCTACAGCTTTGGTCTTGAGTGTTGGTTCTTTTGAGCAAGAGATGACCCCGGTTCCAATGTTGTCTTTCTCTGTTCCGGGCCCCCTTCCCTCTTCAGGGGAACCAGCTTTTAAGGCTATGCAGAGGGCTGTTTCTCTAGCAGAGATGCTGTCGGCACCTCCCCCATCAGAACCCCCCCCCCACCCCTTTAGCTCTACTGATCCACTTACCTCTCCACTGGGGCAGTGGGTGCTGAAGCCTCAGATCTCACAGCCACATGTACTGTCATCCTCTAACTCCCTAGATTATCCCACTGAGGAGGTCCCTCACAAAAAGAAGTGCAGGAAGGAAGCATTTGGATTCCCCTCCAGAATCAGTCACCAAAGATACAGATTTCAATGAGGGGGAGTCCCTTTAATCACCTCCTGATGATGTCTCTTTTTGAGACATCTTGGAAATTCTGAAGCAGAGGGTTTGCTGGACATCCCAAAACTCTTCTTCTGAGTAATCTGTTTACCTGCAGGCATTCTGCACCTGCCCATCTACCTCTTGGTTGACTCTGCCCCATGATGATCTCATTCGTTTGATTTCACAGTGGGCGTGGAAGGACCCTGACTCTGTCGAGCCCATCCCAAAGAGAGCAGCCAAAATACTTTCCGCACCTGCAGATAAACTGTTTTAGGCTAAGGGTCTTGTAGTTGATGATATGATCATAGCAGCAACCACAAAAAAGGATTGAGCTGAGGAGAGTTTATTTAACATTTGTTAACCGGGAAAGTCCGACTTGGAATGAAGCCAATTTTCAGCAGAGGCCTGGGGAGAAAGGCTCCAGATGCATGTCTTTGTAACGTAGGAGAAAACCGGAGCACCCGGAGGAAACCCACACAAACGCAGGGAGGACAGGTAGACTCCACACAGACGGCACCCCAGCCGAGAATCAAACCGGAGAACCTCTTGCTGTGAGGCGACAATGCTACCGCTGCACCACTGCGCTGTCCAGACTCTGTTCATACCCCCCACCAGGGAGTCCCGGGACAGTTTTGAGAAGAGGGTCTACGCTTCTTCAACCTTGAACTTGAACTTCTTGGCACATGGCGAACTCCAAAAGGATCTGAAGAAGAAGTTGTATGACACCCCAGTGGGAGCTGTAGCTGAGGGAATCCAATAGAAAGTGGCTTCTCAGTTAACCACGCTGGAGTCTGTCTCAAACTCATCCACGAGGCAGACTGCTCATACAGCAGAATGGGCGTATAGAGTGGCAAGTACAGGTGTAGCTGTTTGGAGACCTGCCTGGATGCCCCTTTTTGAATTTGTGGAACCTTTCAAGTCTTCTTTCGCCAATGCTCCTTTTGATGCAACATCCTTTATTTGGCCCTAAAGTGAAAAACATTGTCGAGGTGTGAGAAAGATGCTAACTCCCTTTCTGCTGTGGCATACTTGTTTTCACCCCTCCCCCAATGTCCTCTACTAGGAACTAGAGGAGTGTGGACAAATGTGGTTCAATAAGTCCCAGGGGCCTTTCCAGGGCACACATGAAGGGAGTTCCCCCAGAGGCAGAGGGGGGGAACCAAAATGGAAGATGCCATCCTCGTGGTTGAGGTGGACTGCAAAACTAGGGCTTAAGGGATTCCTTCCCAGGCAAGCCCTTCCAGCGCTCCTGAAGGGAGGCCCTATTGTCTTCCTCTGGACGCTGTCGGGGGATGATTATACTGGCACCTAAACACCTGGCTAAGCATAACGGATTACTGGGTGCAACAGATTTGTATCCAGTGGCTGTACCATTCTTTTTTTTCAACTTCCCGTTTACACAGAAACCCTCCATGTTCCACCCAGTCAAAGGGATTTAGTAGTACAAGAAATTCAAAAACTTCTGGAGAAGTCGTCCAAGTCCCACCAGACCAAGAAGGATCTGGAACTCGCTCAAGATTCTTTTTGGATTTTGGCATACCGAGCAAATCAATTTAACAAAGTTCTGGACGGTACAGTCTGTCTTTTTTTCTGAAGAAAGACTGGGTGTGCTGTATAGACCTTCAAGATGAGTATTACCACATACATGGTGTGAATGATCTGAGACGTACCTCACTGGACTATATGAAAAGAGACATGGAAGAGCTCTCCAATCTTGTAGCCTAGGCAGGTATGACCCTAGCCCTGAGTAGCATTCTGCCATCGCCCAGAATGATACCGCAGTACAAGGACAAAATTATTGACTTGAACAATTGGCTAAGCTTCTGGTGTCATTCTAAGGGGATCCAGTATCTGTTTGCTTGGGATGACATGGTCGACAGACCACGATGCTTTGCCACAGATGGCCTGCACCTGTCACCCTTGGGATTCCGGATACTGGCTAAGGCTCTTGCTGCCCCTATAGTGCCTTTTTTAGGCAGGGTTCTAATAACAAATTCACCACCATAACAGGAACAGGCAAGCAAAAACTGAGGGTAATGCTACTCAATGCTTGAAGTCTAAATCTCAAAATGCACTCACTCGAGGCACTCCTTAAAATGGAGAACATCGATATCTGTGCAGTGACTGAGACCTGGTTCAAGGCTCCAGAGAGCACCCCTGCACTACCAGGCTATAACTCATACCACACATTTCGGCCATGTAACCTGGACTGAAACACCAAAGGCAGAGGTGTGTCCATATTCATTAAGGATATCCACCCCTCCATGCTAGTTGCTCAGCATAATGCATCCGAGATTATCCAAGTGCAACTAACTCGGGGCAAAACTGCAATCCAAATTGTAGCTGGCTACAGATCCCCCACCATGCCCCAGGATTCCCACTCATCTTTTCTTGATGTACTGGAATATATTGGGGTTCAACCAGACACCCTAATAATGGGCGACTTCAACTACCTCACCATCAACTGGGAAAACTACTCGTGTACAAACTCCTCAGCTCAACGCTTTCTGGAATTCATAAACTCCAATGGCCTAGATCAGCTTATCCACATTCCCACCAGGGGCAACAATATCCTAGACTTGGTCATTACCAACATGAGTGGTGTTCCACACCTGAAGTCAACTCCTCCTTGGTCTGATCCGACCATAAGCTAATCACCCTTGATATGCACATCCCGCCCCCACCCCCATTAAGGAAACCTCAGTAAAAAAATTTCTCCAAAGCCAACTTCATGCTTCTTAAGACAGAAGGGGTGAACTTCATGATACCCATGCAGATGGACAATACAGTTATAACTGCTGAATCCTACACAAATGCACTCTAAGTACTTACACGAGTGCATGGATCGTGCTATCCCAAACAGAACCAAGACGCTATCATCCAAAAAAAAGGAAGCCAATCTGGTGGTCTCCTGCCATAAGCAAACTGTACAACAGAAGGAAGAAACTGTTGCAAAAGAGAGTAAAATCCTAAGAGTGGAGGAGCTCCCTGGTCAGCCTCAGTAAGAAGCTGAGATCCCTTATAAGATCTCCCAAAGCTAGCTACGAAAACAAAATCGCCACTAATTCCAAGGACAACCACAAAGCATTCTATAGCTATGTCAAGAATCTCTATGGCAACACCCAGATCTGCTCTGAGTTGCAGCACAAAGGCATGAAAATTACAGAACCAACTGATATTGCCAACATCCTGGCAGATAGGTTCAGTTCTAACTTTACCCCCATCTCACTCCCTAAAGGGCCCATATCTATACAGGAAGAATGCAGAGTCCCTGTAATCACAACTACGCAGGTAAAAACTGCACTCTCTAAAGCCAAAAACACAGCATCCTTGGGACCAGACAACATCCCAGGCTGCATTTTACACGAACTTCAGAACGAACTGGCTCCCCACTTAAGCACCATGTTCAATAATAGGCTTGCGTCAGGCTTTCTGCCCACTGAATGGCGCACAGCAACAGTTATCCCACTCCACAAAGGGGGAGCCACCACCGATCCCAGGAACTATCGACCTATTAGCGTGACATGCCTGGTCTGCAAGGCCATGGAATGTATCATCATGGAACTCATAAGCAAAGACTTTGGTAACCTCCAAACTCTGGATCCCACCCAGTTCGGGTTTGTGAAAGGCAGATCATGCCTCCTGAACCTGATTGAGGCAGTCACCAAAGCAGTAGATGTGGGTAAGGTGGTTCACACAGCCAATCTTGACCTCGCCGAGGCTTTCAACACCATCCCACATTCTGGAATTATAGCCAAACTCGCTAAACTAGGTATAAATCCCTAGGTCACAAGATGGGTTGCCAACTGGCTCACTGACAGAACCCACACTATAAAAGTTGCAGACTCCAAATCTGACCTCCAAGCAGTGACAAGTGGAGTACCACAGGGTTCCGTCCTGGACCACTCAACACAGAAGGCCTCTGACTAAGTTCGCAGATGACTGCAAACTAGGAGCCATAATTAAGTCCCCAAATGATGTGGACATCCTACAGAAGGGACACTGAGACAGATGCCTGGTGTCAGAGCCATGGCCTCAAGCTCAGTGCCAAAAAGTGCAGTGTCATCCCCTTAGGAAAAACTCTGTACCCATGAACTACCACATGGGCAGCAATCTACTTAACACCAAATGCGTGATAAGAGACCTTGACTCAGGTGGACAGCGGTCTCTCCTTTGATATTCACATCGCCACAGTAGTCAGGAAGGCCTTCTACGTGGCAAACCCCATCATAAAAGGGTTCTCATCCAGGAAAAAAGGATCCTTGTTCCCCTCTACTCGACACTCATTAGACCCATTAATAGAGTACAACGCCCCTTTTGGAATGTACCTCGCAAGACATCTGCAGTAGCTGGAAAAAGTACCTCACAAAGAGGGCCTCAAACAAGTGCCTTACACTGACTGCCTCAAAAAACTCAAGCTTTACTCTGTAGCATATCGCCTACTCCAAGGTGATCTCTGCCTAACATATAAAGCTCTGTCAAACCCAGAGCTGTTGGACATGCTACACCTAAAGAAATCCAATCCCTCTGAGCTACACACTCTAGGGACCTAAACCTTGTCACCACAGTAAACGGGACATGCTGGAGGGATAGATTCCTGTCCCAAAGACTTCCCATTCTCTGGAACAGGCTACCCATCTATGTCAAGCAAAGTTCTTCATTAGCACTCTTCAAGAAAAATCTTGAGTGGATGGGAAATAAGAAATACACCCCGGGGGTCACTTCTGTGTCTCTGCTCGACAGTGGCACAGGAAAATAACTTTCTTGGGTGGTGTAAGCCAGGGAACCTTGTTGGCTAGGCCAGGCTTATGTAGGCCCTTGGGCCGATAGCCTAGTACCTACCTATGAACCCATTTTGGACAAGTGCTCCAGAAGATTCCTCTGCTTCCGGCTGGGAGCCAGTCATTCCCAGTTCAGAGCACTGCCTTTTGGACTCATCCCAGCCCCCAGGGTGTTCACCAAATGCATGACAGTAGTAGCAGCTCACTTGAGACTGCAAAGGATTCTGAGTATTCTCATACTTGGATGGCAGACTCATAACAGCTTCGATGAAGCATCAGTTGATAATAGCCAAGCACTACACCCTCAAGTTCTGCTCCCATCTAGGTATAACAGTAAATCTAGAATAGTCACGTTTAACCCCAACACAAATGTTAGAATTATGTGGGCAGTATTGGATACTCAAGACATCGATAGCATCCCTTCTTCCAGAGAGACATCATCGGTTCATACTAGGCTATCTGCCCTAAGGCATTTATAAGCCTAGCCAGAGTGTGTTTGGCTTTGCTATGCCCTTTTTCGAGGTTAGTATACTGTGCCTCTTTCTAACAGTGGCACAGAAATGATACCCGGGGTAAACCTACCATCTCCCATCCACTCATCAAGATTCTCTCTTGAAGAGAGAGTCAATGAGGGACTCTGGAATAAAATCCCAGTCCAGGTAAGGCAGAGTGAATGGAGCCTCTGGGTTATGAATCTGTTCCTCCAGCATGTCCTATTTATTTCAGTGCTGAGGTTCAAGTCTCTCGAGCGCGTAGCTTGATGGGATTTGGATTTTCTGAGGTGCAGCATGTCCATTAATTCCGGGTTGGACATGGCTTTATACGTCAGGCACAGATCGCCTCTGAGCAGGCGGTATGCCAGGGCAGCATATGGCATCTGTTTGAGCCCTTTGATCCTCTTGGTGAGGTACTTTTGGGGTCTTTCTAGTTGCTGCAGGTGTCTGGTAAGATACATCCCAAAAGGGGCATTGTACTCAATTATGGGCCTGATGAGAGATGAGTAAAGAGGCACGATGACCTCCCCTGATCTAGATGTGAATCCCTTCATGATTAGGTGGGCTATATAAAATGTTTTTCTAACCACTTTGGCCATGTGGTTGTCAAATGAGAGATTGCTATCAACTTGGGTCCCCAGGTCCCTAATTACTTCTTCCGTACTTAATGGATTACCATCTATGTGGTAATTTGTGGGCACTTTGTTTTTGCCAAAGGGGATGACTATACACTTTTTGGCGTTTAGCTTGAGGCCATGGCTCTGACACCAGTTGTCTGTTTCTATGAGGCCCTTTTGGAGGATGCTTGTGTCGGCTGGAGAGTCGATTATGGCGCCCAGTTTGCAGTTATCTGCGAACTTGGTCAGCCACAGTCCTTCCGTGTTAGCCTGTACCTCCGAGAAATATATACCGAACAAGAGAGGTCCCAGGACTGAGCCTTGTGGGACGCCACTTGTAACTGGTTTGGAGTCTGACATAGCTCCAGCAATTCTAACCATGTGGGTTCTGTCCTTGAGCCAGTTTGCAACCCATCTTAAGCTGGTGAGCTTATCTATAATGCCTGAGTGGGATATTGTATCAAAGGCTTTTGCAAGGTCCAGGTAGGCTGTGTTGACCACCTTCCCCTCGTCAATGGCCTTGGTGACGGTTTCAAAGAAATCAACCAGGTTTAAGAGGCAGGATCTGCCCTTAACAAAGCCAAACTGGGTAGGATCCAGTGTCTGTAGGTCCCCAATATCTTTATTTATGAGGTCCATGATGATCCTTTCCATTAGCTTTGCCGACCAAGCTAGTCAGGCTTATGGGGTGATAGTTTCCAAGATCCGTTGAGGCTGAGGCACCACCTTTGTGGAGAGGGACCACTGTTGCTGTACGCCACTCTTTGGGTACATATCCTGTAGTAAGGCTGAGATTGAACAGTAGTTTTATGTTTGGGTTTAGTTCTTCTTGGAGTTGATGTAGGACGCAGCCCGGGACACCGTCTGGTCCCATTGATGCTGTGTTTTTTGCTTTGGAGAGGGTGGCTCTTACCTGAGCATCTGAGATGTCAGGGGGGCAGCACTCTGCTGGGATAGATATTTGCCCTTTTGGTAGGGAAGGGGGGGGGGGAGTTTGCGCTGTACCTGTCAGCTAGGATGTTGGCAATGTCTGTGGGTTCGGTGTATTTTTTGTCATTTTTGACTAATTCTTAGCATATCTGGGAATTCCCACCCAAGTTCCTAACATAACTAAAGAAAGCCTTGTGATTATCCTTAGTGTCCTGTGCAATTTTTCTCTCAAAGCTGGCCTTAGACGATTTTATGAGTGCCCGTAGTTTTTTGCTAATACTGATCAGAGATGCCTTCCCTTTTTGGGATTTTGCTCTATCATGTAATAGCTTCCTCCTTCTATTGTATAGTTTATGGCTGGGGGTCCACCAGACAGGACGCCTAACTTTGGAGGATTGGGTCTTGGTTTTATTTGGGATTGCATGATCCATGCATTCCTGAAGGTGTTCATAGAATGCGTTTATAAAGGATTCTGCGGTCTGGGCCGTATTTTCCACAGGCCCGGGGGCTTTGAAGGATTCCACCTCGGTTTTGAGGAGTGTGAAATTTGCTTTAGAGAATTTTTTCACTGTGGTTTTCTGGGCAGGGGCTGGGGTCGGGATGTGAATATCTAGTGAGATTAGTTTATGGTCTGATCTTACTAGTGAGGGATACACATCTGGTCTGGAGCATGTTGGTAATGATCAGGTCCAGTATGTTTTCCCCTCTTGTGGGAGTGGCAACAAGTTGTTCCATAGCATTTGAGTTTATAAATTCTAGGAACCTTCGGGCTAGGGTGTTGGAGCTAGAGTAATGCTCCCAGTCTATGTTAAGGTAGTTGAAGTCGCCCAATATAGTGGTGTTTGGAGAGACCTTCATATTTTCCAGTGTTCTCAGGAAGGCCGAGTTGGGTTCCTGGGTTTGGGATGGTGGTCTGTAGCAGGCTATAAACTGGAAGGCAGTTTTACCCACTGTTAGTTGCACATGGATAGTCTCTGATGCTTCGTGCTGTGCCACCAACCTGGAGGTGTGGGTATCTTTGACGAATATTGATACTCCCCCTCTTTTTGTGGTTTGGTCCAAGTTTTGGGGCTAAAAAACATGGTATGAGGTATAACCTTGTAGTGCTGGGGTGCTCTCGTGAGCCTTGAACCAGGTTTCTGTTACTGCACAGATATCGATGTTCTCCATGCTAAGGAGAGTTTTTAGTGCGTTCATCTTGAGGTTTAGACTTCTGGCGTTGAGTAGCATTACTCTTAGTTTCTTATCCCTTGTGATACCTATGGAGGTGGGTTTGTCTTTTGAGCCTTGCCTAAAAAAGGCACTATGGGGGTGGCAAGAGCCTTTGCCAATATCCGAAAGCCCAGGGGTGACAGGTGCAAGCCGTCCCTAACGAAGCATCGTGGCTTGTCTAGCATGTCATCCCAGGCAGACAGGCATTGTATCCCCTTTGAATGACACCAATACTTAAGCCAATTGTTGAAATTGATCATCTTGTCTTCATATTGTGGCATCATTCTTGGTGAGGGTAAGATGCTACTCAAGGTCAGGGTCATACTGGCCTGGGCTACATGCTCAGAGAGCTCCTCTGTCTCTCTTCTTGCAGTCCAGGGAGGTACATCTCAGGTCATTCACACCAGCATGGACAATGACAGTCATATTTGTACTTGCCTTGCCTTGGAGTGACCTGAGTGCTTGTGTTATGTGGTGGATCCTAGCGCCAGACAGGCAGCTCACCGTGACCTTCTCCTTGTTCAGCCTGGTGAGCGGAATGTCAGTGTGCCCGACGATAGTCACCTATTACAAGTGTATCAAGTGTGTTGTTTAGCCTTAAGGGCTGTGACTGTTCGTCACACTGGCTTTGTGAGCTGTGTGTTGCACATGTTTTGTTTTGGGGTAGCGTTTGCTTGGGTGTTTGCTTTGGAGGTCTCTGCTGCTTAGACAGATTTTTATTTAGAGCCTCAGAGTATGTTTTTGTGTGTTTTTATTTGGTTTGCTGTCGTAGTAGGTCTGTGTGAGACTGGAATTGTAGTGAGTGTGGTTTCCTTCTCCTCCTGACTGGTTATGCCAGTACTGAGTTGAGAGAGCTTAACCTCCAGTTTAGCTATATGGTTGCATCTCTCACATGTGTTGGAATTTGTTGGGAGGAGGAGAGGGTTGTCTGTGTACATGAGGCAGTTGTAACATTGCCTCAAGATTCCCAGATTCACCAGCTGGACCGGAGAGGAGATTGACAACTGACCTTTGGACATGCTAGAATAGTATTGGGATTTCCTTTATAATTGAAAAAAAGTGCCAGTGGGGAACAAAGTACTCGGGGGGAGTTTGTGAGGGTGCAGTGCTTTTCATTTTTAGTGCTGACTTGTATAATTGCTTTAGTGAGCAAGTGCCAGGCTTTAGAGTGGGAATAGGGTGTTTATTATGAGAACTAGATCAGTTCTAAGGGAAAATGTGAAGAGCAGACTTTGTGGAGCCCAGAATGGTTTAAACCCAATTAAGCTGCGCTATGCGCAAAATCGCACAAAGCCGCGCTAAAGCGTTTTTTATACAGAGGGAATTGAAAGAGGTAGAAATTGGCCCAAAACGGCCAATAGACTACCAGATTCTTGTGCTGGTAACACTCCTCCAAGGATAGATAGGCTGCTCCAAGCTCCCCACTGCCACTGATGAACAAAGAAGCCTCCTTTTATCCAAGAAAGGAAATGGGCAACACAGGAACTTTCCAAAAGTCCAGAATACAGCAAAGCCTGTATTTGGACTATTCTAGGTCAGGAAAGACGAGAAACAAGGAAAAAATTTTTTTCTTTTTTGCAACAAACAGCAAGAAAATGCAATAAATATGCAACACATGCTAGCGCACTTGAGTGTGTAGCCTCAACAGGTAAATGCAACAAACTGGACAAACTTTAAAAGTGCAGGTGCAAATACAACTTTAAACAGTTTAAAACAGTTCAAGAAGCAGAAATACTTGCAGTTTAGCTAGATTGGGCAGTCGCCCAGGTAGTACCAGGAAAAAAACACTTTTATCAGGTTAGCAGTCGCTCTTTTAGCCTCTCTGCTTCTAGCACCACTCTGCAGGACCGCGAGGAGCCTGGCTGAGTAGTAACAAGCGCACAAACCGCGCCAAAACGGGTTTTATACAGGGGGACTTGAAAGAGCTTGAAACTGGCCCAAAACAGCTAATAGACTACCAGATTCTTGTGCTGGGAACACTCCTCCAGGGATAGATAGGCTGCTGTAAGCTCTCCACTGCCACTGGTGAACAAAGAAGCCTCCCTTTATCCAAGAAAGGAAATGGGAAACACAGGAACTTTGCAAAAGTCCAAAATACAGCAAAGCCTGTATTTGGACTACTCTAGGTCAGGAAAGATGGGAAACCAGGATAATTTTTTTTTTTCTTTTTTGCAACAAACAGCAGAAAAATGCAATAAATGTGTAACACAGGCTAGCACACTTGAGTGTGTAGCCTCAACAGGTAAATGCAACAAACAGGACAAACTTTAAATTACAAGCACAAAAGCACGCTAAAGCTGGCTTTAAAGCAGGGGGTTAGAAAGAGATAGGAAATGGCCCAAAACGGCCAATAAGCTACAGGTCACTGGGCTGGAACCACTCCTCAAGGTGCAGATAGGCTGCTCAGAGCTCCCCACTCTCACTGGTGAACAAAGAAGCTTCCTCCTATCCAAATAAGGATATGGGCAACACAGGAACTATGACACAGTCCAGAGATCAGCAATACCTGAAGACTGGACTATTCTAGTTCAGTAAAGGCAGGAAACAAGGAATTTTTTTTTTTTTTTTTTTTTTTTTTTTTTAAGTAGCAGAAATTAGGTACAGAAATACAGTAAATGCTTTAATTCGGCTAGCGCACTTGAGTGTGTAGCCTACCAGTTAAACTAAACAAAAACAAACTTTAAAAGTGCAAAAAAACCTCAGAAATACAGGCAGGAATGCAGTAAAACAACTTTGCAGAGCTTATTTAGTTAAAGAAACAGAAGTCTATATATACAGAAAAGCAGCTAAAACACAAAAACACTTCAGATGCAGTGCAACCTAGATCACTTGAGTTGTAGCAATATTAAGGCAATTACAGTTGTAATAAATGCTCTGAAATATACTCTATATTTCCAAAATGTTTGAGAAGCACAGTCAGAACACAAGAAGGTTCAGGCAAAAAAAATTTTTTTTTTTCTTGAAAGGGAAAAAGGAGAAACAGAAGGCCTTATCAAATGTTCTCTCTGTACTAGGTAGAATGAGCTAATGACACTAGACTGGGAGAAGTGTCACAGATCAGATTTACAGTACGGGCGGGCAACTGCAAAGACACCAACTGGGCGGGATGGTGGGGACAATAGCCTACAGACAGTAGCACTAGAGAAAGCCACAAACAGATAAAGATTTGTAAAGATACAGAATGCTTTTAACTGCAGACAAATCAGTTACTTGTGCAGATTAGTTAATAGCAATAAAAGCAGACAGTAAAAGTGCTTTATATTAATTGTTAAACAATAATCTGTATAAATAATCGAAAAAAAAACAGGATACTTGTATATCTCAGCTAACAGCTGCGGTCAACAACTCTTAATCCACTCTGCTCAAGACTTGTGGATCAGATACAGCAGTTACTCCACAGAAAGAAGGTTCCAGCACGTTTAGTCCTTAAACTCCTAGGTTCTGTGGCAGCTTCTGCAACTTTAGTGCCGCTAGTCAGATTACATACGAGCATTCTACACATGCTGCTAGCCTCCTGGTGGTCTAGCCTTTATCACCCATTGTCATATCATGCACCGATCACCAACCGTTGCAAAATGGATTTTCTTTGGTTGATGCAGTCCAATCAAATCCTTCAAGGTTGCTCCTTTGTATTTTTAGAGCCCACAGCCATAGTGACCACGGCTGCCTCCCAGATAGGCTTGGGGGCATTATTTGGGCAAAGCAGTCCAAGGCATTTGGTCCCCATTAGAGGCCAGCTTGCACATCAATGTCCTGGAGGTAAGAGTAGTGCTTCTTGCGTTGCAGGCCTTTCAGACGGCCCTTCCTCAGGGGACTATTGCTATTCAGACAGACAATATGTCAGTGGTTTGGTACATCAGCAAGCAGGGTGGAACCAGATCTTACTAGCATTGTCAAGAAGCCCTCAGAGTTTGGCAGTGGGCGACCTCTTCCAGCCGCTTTCTAATAGCAATGCATGTTTCGGGGAGTTCGTGTGATTGTGGACAAGCTGAGCAGATACATCCTTCAGCCTCATGAGTGGTCTCTCAATCAAAAAGTGGCAAATATGATTTCCTGCCTTTGGGGACAGCCTTGCTGTGATCTGTTCGCTTCTCTTCTAAACAACAAGTGCAGCAATTATTTCGCCCCGATTCCCCCTCTGGGAAACTCACCAAGAGATGCTTTTCTTCATGATTGGCCTCCTGGTCTCCTATACGTCTTTCCCCTGATACCTCTAATTCCCACATTTCTACAGAAAGCACTTGGTTTGAAGAGCAAAGTGAACATACCATATGACCATACATATAACCAAAGTTATCTGTGTTCATCTGTTCTGTATATTGTCATTTAGACTCATCAACTGTACCTCTCTGATGCTTAATTCCTTTCTGTAAGCCCAATGGGCCTAGTTTAAAATATATATCCTGAATTATCTGCTTGTCTGTTAACTTGTCTCTTTGGAGCTTTTCTCCCAGGGCCTCCACTGAAAATGGACATATATCCAGTTGGACTATCCCGGTCAACAAATGTAAAATAAATAAATAAACATCATTGCTCCCTTTTAGCCTCAATGGGTTTGGTTCCCCTTTATTTGACCTTATCTGATTTGGCAACTGTGGATCCTGGACCCATAGCCTAATCTTCTGTCCCATTCAGACTGTCTTTTTCTCCCAAACATTTTGAACCTCAAGCTGACTGCGTGGTTTCTCCAGTTCCATTAATTGCCAGGCATCCAAATATTTCCTCCCCAGTATGCCATATTCTGTTATCGGCTCACGAGCCTTCCACTAGAAAGCTGTATACTAGTAAGTGGAAAAGATTTACTATTTGGGCCATTGGAAAAAAAAATGGATCCCTTCTCAGCTTCCATAGAACATGTCCTAGATTTCTTAGCCAATCTGTTTAATGATGGAGCTTCTCCTTCTACTATCAAAATTCAAATAACTGCTTTTTCAGACTTTCATAATGGCTTGGATGAACATTCCTTAGCCACTCAGACTTTGTAAATCGTTCCTAAGCGGCACTCTTTGTTAAAGCCTCTGTACAAAGACCCAATCCCTCCTTGAGATTTGAATTTAGTTCTACAGGCAGTGATCCATACCAAACTGTGTAATGTGACCTGAAATATTTATCTTAAAGGATAAACAGCGTTCAGGAAAAAACAAACGTAACTTCAATGGAAACGCTGTACTCCTATGTGTCATGAAACACCAAACCTGGTCTACAAAAAACTCCAAGCGAGTAAAAAACTGAATTTAATTAAAAATAAACAATACAGCACGATAAGAGTTAAGCGCTTTCACTCGCAAAATACGAGCTTCATCAGAACTGTTACAAACAGGAAATGAACTCATTTTAAAAACTTTTTAGCGCCAAATCGCTACCTTGTAACAAAAGTTCTTAAAGACCTTAAAGCCATAAATGCCAAAATTGATCTACAATAAAAACAACCAAATATTCGAAACAGTCTGTCAAAAAACATATTAGTAAATGGTAAATAGTATTTGTGTAAATAAAATAAGTATAAATGTATAAAAATGCGATAGTGTCAACATAATACATATTGAATTTTAAGTTTTTATAACTTTTAAAGCACCATAAGTATGTAATAAAAATATATATATACGTAAATGTAAATTGATGCACCATCTATGTTAATAATATTGCAGGTTTAATGGTGATGAAATCATTTAATCCTGGTGGATTAGATGCATCAGTATATAACTGCCACCATATTTCCTTATATGACAGTAGTCCTTTATGGTCACCCCCTCTTGGTGCAGTTGGCAAATTCTCCAAAATTGCAAATTTAAATGTATGTGTGTGTCCATATTGTTTTATATGCTTGTATAGAGCATTCTTTTCGTCACATGTCTTAATACTATAATAATGTGCATATATTCGTTTATTCAACTTCCGTTCCGTTTTGCCAATATAAAATCCAGAACACGCTGTGCATTTTGCTAAATATATGACCAATCTGGTGTTACAATTTCCACTAACAAAAGTTATATAAGATTTATGTATATTGTCCAAAGTGATATGGCTTTCATCATATATAGCAAAACACTGTTTGCATTTACCACACTTTGTGGTTTTGTTATTAACAAAATGTCTGGATATATCTCCTCTTTATGTAATTTTTCAAATTCCGACACATTTTATAAACAGAAATTGGTTGTGATCCCAAGATTTTTTCCATTCCTTGTTCCACCATGATAATTTTCCAATTGTTGTTAATAATTTGCTTAATTTTCCCTATGTGTGGGCCATATTCTAATACACATGCACTTTTATATTCAGCACTGTTAGTAGTAGTGTCTAATATATGATTAACTGACCTATTGATGTCACTTTTTTGTCCCAATAGAGGTGTGTATTTAGTCCCCCATCCATTAATAATATTGTTTGTTAATAACAAAACCACGAAGTGTGGTAAATGCAAACAGTGTTTTGCTATATATGATGAAAGCCATATCACTTTGGACAATATACATAAATCTTATATAACTTTTGTTAGTGGAAATTGTAGCACCAGATTGGTCATGTATTTAGCAAAATGCACAGCGTGTTCTGGGATTTATATTGGCAAAACAGAATGGAAGTTGAATAAACGAATATATGCACATTATTATAGTATTAAGACGTGACGAAAAGAATGCTCTATACAAGCATATAAAACAATATGGATACACACACACACATTTAAATTTGCAATTTTGGAGAATTTGTCAACTGCACCGAGAGGGGGTGACCATAAAGGACTACTGTCATATAAGGAAATATGGTGGCAGTTATATACTGATGCATCTAATCCACCAGGATTAAATGATTTTATCACCATTAAACCTGCATTATTATTAACATAGATGGTGCATCAATTTACATTTATGTATATATATATTTTTTTTATTACATAGTTATGGTGCTTTAAAAGATATAAAAATTTTAAATTCACTATGTATTAGGTTGACACTATTGCATTTTTATATATTTATACTTTACTTTATTTACTCAAATACTATTTACCATTTACTAATATGTTGTTTGACAGACTTTGTGTTTAGAATATTTGGTTGTTTTTATTGTAGATCAATTTTGGTATGTATGTCTTTAAGGTCTTAGAACTTTTGTTACAAGGTAGCGATTTGGCGCTAGAAAGTTTTTAAAATGAGTTCATTTCCTGTTTGTAACAGTTCTGATGAAGCTCGTATTTTGTGAGTGAAAGCGCTTAACTTTGTTATCGTGCTGTATTGTTTATTTTTAATTAAATTCAGTTTTTTACTCGCTTGGAGTTTTTATAGACCAGGTTTGGTGTTTCATGACACACAGAGTACAGCGTTTCCATTGAAGTTACGTTTGAAATATTTATCTTGGAAGACACTATTTTTGGTAGCCAGTACCACCACCAGAAGGATTTTGAAGATCAAGCCTTATCGGAACCTCCTTATCTTGTTTTCCACAGGGATAGGGTATCACTGCAAACCAGCCACTTCTTTTTACCAAAGGTTGTATCAGAGACAAATATTAACCAGACAATTAATTTGCCAGTTTTCTTCCCTAACCATTCTAGCAAAGGGGTAGTACACCTTGCATCTATTAGATGTACATAAAACGCAGTTGGCTGTCTTCATAGAACAAAAAGCATAAGACAGTCTAGTTAGTTATTTGTGTCCCCCCCCCCCCCCGACTTGACTGCAAGTGTAAATGTCTGTTTTGAACCCGTTGACTGTTGCACTAAGCTTCAGCTGGCTTGCAGCCCTAAATTGTGTAAAGCAGATACCTGAGAATAAATGGACTGTTATCTCAGTTTGCAATATTTTTTTATGACCATAGTAGACTTTTAACGAGAGTACTGAAGGAGCTTCAGAAGCTAAAATGGAACTAAGCAAGTTGCTCCAAACAGAATTCATGGAGAAGTTTAAGTGTTATCCACCCTTCCACAGTTTTAAGTCAAGTGTCCTGAACACATTGGAAGTGGGCAGATAGGTTCACCCTGTTTTGCAAGAGGGAGGATGGAAACTGTTCATTGATCATTTTAATTTTTTTTCTGTGGGGAAAATTGCGGATTCACTGCTGAAGAGAAGCAATTACTTGTAGAATTTTTATTTCTGGCAGCCATCTGAGCAGCTTGGATTTACAAAAGAAAGTCTGTGCCAGGCAAGTGTCAAGTTTGAGTGCACAGCTAAGGTACTGGATCAGTCAGTTGCTGTGGACTTGCTGTGCTTGGACTACAGTAAGGTATTTATTAGATGCACAGTGTGTGTTGTCTTTCGGCTTTTCCCAGTTAGGGGTCGCCACAGTGGAACTCTGTTCTGCTAATGACTGGCAGTGGATTTTTACGGTGCCGAGTTGCCAGCCCTACACCCAACCTCCAAAGAAGTAAGTTAATAAAATTGGACTTGAAATGTGATAGGGTTAATAGCATGATGAAAATGTGATACTTTTCTGTGATGTTCTTCATTTGCAGTGGTTTATGAAGGTGCATTGTTTGTTTTATTATAGATCCCAACTGCAGACCACATTCCTTGGTTTGCCAGACAAAGTGGACAATGCATCATCCTTGGAGTGTGGTATCTAGTGTAACTCAAGCTAGTTTACAGAACAGTTGTGAAATAACTGCAAGAAAAACTGAAATCCGTGCAAGTGACTGAAATTGCATCACATAGGAATAGTGCACCCCCTTAAGTCTGCTTTATGGGTGGGAGAGACCGTTGTCATTTCATTATTTTTGTGGAGGATATGAAAATTTGAGGGTAATGACATTTCTCCATATTTGCCATCCTTTGAAAATTAATTTGGAAAGCTCTGCTTTGTGTAATAGCCGCAGGAGCTATTGAAGTGGAATTGATGGTGCATTGTTCAACTTTTCTTTATTATTGTTGGTTGATAAATCTTTGATTAAGTTTTTTTCTGCATAGGCTATTTAAGTGCATGATTTTCTGAGAACAGACTGTCTGGTGATGAGAAACATTCACAAATTTTTGCTTGAGAAGGTTCACCATGTCTACAGCCTTATCAAGATAGGCATTTCAGTCCCCTCTGCTGAAAGCAGTAAAACTAGTAGAATGATTCTTTGTTTAAAAATTTAATTATTTTTGTTTTGGAGCATGTTATTTTAAAGTGATTTGCTGAAGTTCTGAAACTTACCTTAACACTCTAGCATGCAGTGCATAAACTCCCAAACAGAACTCCCCATTATCAGCAAATTATTTTATTTCATTTATGTATAAAATAATTTTAAAAGGTGCATTTCCTTGCAGTGATGTCAATGAGGAACAAATAAGGAATTTTTACCATAGGGATGTAGGCATAGTAAAAGGATCTTGTTGAATCCATAGACTTCAATGGGTACACCATTGCCCCTGTGTGAAGGTGCTCCTTTAAAGTCTATGGGCTTAGGACAAATTACTATATGGTAACATATCAACTGGAGAAGCTAAATTGGGGGGGGGGGGGCTGTTGTTTAAAGTTTACAAAGCTTGGCTCATCAAATGCACCAGTGTATATAGAAACATTTACTCCAGTCACTTTAACCTTGTAGTTTGTGTGTCTGGACCTTCATCATTTGTCTTTCAGAGATGATGGCTCTGTGAAATGTGAGGAATGGACAGTTGCAGTGATGGAGGGGAGTGGAAACAGTTTGGCTGAATGCTGTTTCTGCTTTGCTCTGGCTTGAGTTATGCAGCTTGGAGTTAAGGAGACCTGAAACTACTACTGCTGCTGCTGTCATTAGGGAGCCCTGTGATTTGACATTGCATGTTGATGATGTTCATCGTGTTACCCTGCTGCAGTCATCACACTTGGGTTATCCTGCCGTCAGGCGGTCCTGCAGTCGGCCGGATTTCCAAAGTCGTGGTCCGACGTCGGTTGCTGTCGCCTCATCCCTGACGTCAGAGCGCCAGGGGGATATATATTGCAACCGACGCCATTTTCTTCTGTCTTTCTTGCTGCGCGGTGCCCAAAGCAGAAGCAGTTCGCAAGTGCCGGTCGGCCGACTCCTGAGATTTTCGAATTCGAATTTCAGACCGAAGTCTTCTATAAAGCTAAGTACACCGTTGGGGAAACTTTTCTTGCCTCCGACCGATGTCAGAAAAAGTTAACAATTGTATTTCTTGTGGAAAGCAAATACCTCATAAGGATTTTCATTCTTATTGCATACCTTGCCTAGGCCCTGATCACGACGTCACTTCTTGTCGTTTTTGTGCTAGATTTAATAAACGTACTATTAAAAGACTATTTGATTTCGCACAACACTTTTTTGGTAGAAAATTTAATTACACCATGCCGTCGGAGCTACCGACTACCGGCGTGCACAAAAAGTGCAGGGACGAGGACCGACAGCCCAGGCCTAAGCCCGATTCCGAGGCCTCTGTTGATCCGGTCTCCGGTTTTCTGGTTATCAGTGAGGCTCCGACGCAGCCTCTGACTACTGCAGTTCTGGAACCTGAGACCGCTACAGATATTTTGACAGAATGTACTAGGCCGACGCAGCCTTTTACTTCAGGCCCTTCCCACGATTTACCTTCCAAGGACGTTGGTGCTTCTGAAACGCCAGCCGTTTCTGAAGGCGTTTTCAGACCAACGACTCTTACAGTCAAAACGTTTTCCAAGTCGAAGACTCCTAAATCGAAAAAGGCTTCACTTCAGTCCCCTGTTCAAGGCCCTATGCCTAAGAAACAGATGCTCAAGATGGCTGAAGATTTGATTTCTCTTATCAGGGGTTCTCAGCCTCCTCCTGACAAAAGGCCTAGACAAGAGGAAGATTCTGCTTCCTCTGAACAACTGTCTTGTTTCTTCAGATTCCTCTGAGGACCAAGACTATTCCTTCTCTCCTTATGAAGATTCTGATGCTGAGCACTCTATTCCCTCAGCTTCCCCTCCAGAGGATTACTCCTTTGGGGAAACCTTACACACTATGAGGGAACATTTTCACTGGGAAGGTCAGGATTACTCTGATTCCAAGAAACGGTTCAGAGAGTTTCTTTTACTTCCTCAATACAGACCCCTAGCCATCCCTCCTGTTTTGGACATTGTGGATGATGTTTACTTAGAATCCAGTTTCAACCCTGACTCTCTACCTCCTGCCCTGGCCAAGCCTGACAGATACTACAGAGTACCTGATTCCCACAAATTCCTTTTCAAGAACCCAGTGCTGATCCTGAAACCATTTCCCAGGGTCCCAAGGGCTAAGGCCTCTATGGCTAAAATCCTACCCTCTGAGAGAGATTCCAGAGCACTGGATAGATGGGATAAGAAGGTTTACACCTCAGCCACTCTAGCAGTCAGGGCTTTAAACTGTCAATTTCATATGCTTAAATATCAACAGCATGTTCTGATTTCTCGACTTAAAACAAAGATAACCATGTTGATCTCTGAATTGAAAAGTTTCAGGATTTATTACATTCAGCTGAACAGGTTGGAAACATACCTTACAATGTGGTTTTGATTCTTTAGAGGTCTCCTGCAGAGCTGCTATAACTGGATCTGTGATAAGAAGTCATGCCTGGTTAAAGGAACAAAGTTTGTCTGACCATGTTATATATATATATATATATATATATATATATATATGTATATATATATATATATATATATATATATATATATATATAATCTATATATATATATATAATCTATATATATATATATATATATATAATCTATATATATATATATATAATCTATATATATATATATATATATATAATCTATATATATATAATCTAATCTATATATATATAATCTATATATAATCTATATATATAATCTATATATATATAATCTATATATATATATAGGTTCATACTAGACTATCTGCCGTGGGGCATTTATAAGCCTAGCCCGATTCTGTATGGCTTACGCCACCCCTTGATTTGAGTATACTGTGCCCTTTTTAAGGTTTAGTTTACTGTGCCTCTGTCTAATAGTGACACGGGAATAATCCCTGGGACAAACCTACGATCCCCCATCCACCTATCGAGATGCTTCTTGAAGAGATTCAGTGAGGTGCTCTGCCTCACATGAACTGGAATTCTATTCCAGAGTGAAGGGAGCCTTTGGGTTATGAACCTGTCCCTCCAGCAAGTTCTATTTATTTCTGTGCTGAGGTTCAAGTCCCTCGAGCGTGTGACTCTAAGGGATTTAGATTTACTGAGGTGGAGCATGTCCATTAATTCTGGATTTGACATAGCTTTGTATGTCAGGCATAGATCGCCTCGAAGTAGGAGGTATGCAACTGAGTAGAGCTGGAGTTTTTTTTAACCGAGCAGCATATGACATCTGTTTGAGACTTGATCCTCTTGGTGAGATACTTTTGGGGTCTTTCTAATTGCTGCAGGTGTCGGGTAAGGTACATCCCAAAAGGGGCATTGTATTCTATGATGGGCCTGATGAGGGATGAATAAAGGGGCACGATTACCTCTTTTTTTTATCTAGATGTGAAACCCTTCGTGATGAGGTGGGCTATGTAGAAGGTCTTTCTAACCACTTTGGCCGTGTGGTTTTCAAAGGAGAGATTGCTATCAACTTGGGTCCCCAGGTCCCTAATAACTTTCTCTGTACTTAATGGGTTTCTGCCTATGTGGTAATTTGCGGGCACATTGTTTTTGCCAAAGGGTATGACTGTACATTTTTTGGCATTTAGCTTTAAACCATGGCGCTGGCACCAGATATCTGTCTCTGAGACCTTTTTGAAGGATGTTTGTGTCAGCTGGAGAGTCGATTATGGTGCCCAGTTTGCAGTTGTCTGCGAACTTGGTGAGCCATAGTCCTCCCACGTTTGCCTGTACCTCGGAAAAGTATATACCGAACAAGAGTGGTCCCAGGACAGAACCCTGTGGGACGCCACTTGTGACCAGTTTCGAGTCTGACATGGCTCCAGCAACTCTCACTCTGTGGGTTCTGTCTTTGAGCCAGTTTGCGACCCATCTTGTGACATAGGAGTTTATATTTAAGCTGGATAGCTTATTTATGATGCCCGAGTGGGGTATTGTGTCAAATGCCTTTGCAAGGTCCAGATAGGCTGTGTGTACTACCTTCCCTTCATCTATGGCTTTGGTGACTGTTTCGAAGAAGTCAACCAGGTTCAAAAGGCAGGATCTGCCCTTGACAAAGCCGAACTCGGTAGGATCTAGTGTCTGTAGGTCCCCAATATCTTTGTTTATGTGCTCCATGATGATCCTCTCCATAGCTTTGCAGACTAAGCTAGTCAGGCTTATGGGGCGGTAGTTTCCAGGGTCCGTAGAGGCTCCACCTTTGTGGAGTGGGACCACTGTTGTTGTACGCCATTCTGTGGGCACATATCCTTTAGTGAGGCTGACATTGTATAGCTGTTTTATTTGAGGGATTAGTTCCTCTTGGAGTTAATGTAGGACACAACCTGGGACGCCATCTTGTCCCATGGAAGCAGTGTTTTTTTGCTTTGGAGAGGGCAGCCTTCACCTGAGCATCAGAGATGTTTGGGAAGCAGCCCTCTGCTGGGATAGATACTTGCTCTTTTGGGGGGGGGGGGAGAAGTTGAGGGGGTGGAGCTCTTTCGGGGGGAGGGGGTGGAGAAGTTTGCACTGAAGCTGTCTGCCAGGATATTGGCGATGTCTGTGGGTTCAGTGTATTTTTTGTTGTTTAGAATCAACTCAGAACAAGTCTGGGAGTTGCATCCCAGGTTCCTAACATAACTGAAAAAAGCCTTATGATTGTCTTTGGTGGCCTGTGCAATTTTTCTCTCGAAGCTAGCCTTGGAGGAATTTATGAGGGATCGTAATTTTTTGCTAGTACTGATCAGAGATGCCTTCCCTATTAGGGATTTTGCTCTATCATGTAGTAGCTTCCTCCTTCTGTTGTACAGTTTATCTATGGCACGGGTCCACCAGACTGGACGCCTGCCTTTGGATGATTGGGTCTTGGTTTTGTTTGGGATAGCATGATCCTTGGATTCCTGGAGATGTCCGTAGAATGTGTTTATATAGGATTCTTCAGTTTGGGCTGTAGTTTCCACTGGCCTTGGGGCCTTGAAGGATTCCACTTCCTTCGGTTTTGAGAAGTTCCCTTTTGAGAAGTTTTTCACTGTGGTTTTCTGGGCTGGGGGTTGGGTCGGGATGTGGACATCCAGTGAAATTAATTTATGGTCTGATCTTACCAATGAGGGATATACTTCTGGTGTGGAGCATAGAGTCCCCATGTTGGTAATGATCAGGTCTAGTATGTTGTCCCCTCTTGTGGGAGTGGTGACTAGTTGTTCCATAGCATTTGAGTTTATAATTTCCAGGAACCTTTGGGCTAAGGTGCTGGGGCATAAGTAGTGCTCCCAGTCAATGTTTGGGTAGTTGAAGTCGCCCAATATAATGGTGTTTGGAGATATCTTCATGTTCTCCAATGTTTTCAGGAAAGCCAAGTGGGATTCCTGACTTTGAGAGGGTGGTCTGTAGGATGCTATAAACTGAAAAGCAGTCTTGCCCACTGTTAGTTGCACATGGATGGTCTCCGATACTTCGTGCAATGCCACTAACCCGGAGGTGTGGATATCCTTGATAAATATGGAAACTCCCCCTCCTTTTGTGGTTCAGTCCGGGTTTTGGGGCCAAAAAGCATGATATGAGGTATAGCCTGGTAGTGCTGGGGTGCTCTCTGGAGCCTTGAACCGGCTTTCTGTCACTGCACAGATATGGATGTTCTCCATACTGAGGAGAGCTTCGAGTGCGTGCATCTTGAGGTTAGGACTTCTGGCGTTAAGCAGAATTACCCTTAGTTTCTTGTTCCTTGTGCTGTCTATGGGGCTGTCTTTGACTTGTGAGCCTTGCCTAAAAAAGGCACTATGGGGGTGGCAAGAGCCTTTGCCAATATCTGAAA
>NC_056726.1:1884729175-1884754175 GCF_019279795.1 Protopterus annectens
AAGTAAGAGGCTGAGAGGTATTCATAACTTTCAACTGTACAGATTTTCGCAGAATGTCCAGATTTTTCCCTTTTGGTCTGATCCTCCTAACCTTTGTGATTTTCTGGCAAACCACTGGGATGATCTGAGGACTGAAGTCATTAAATAATGGTATACATTTGTATTTCAGATCTCATATCCTTCAGACAAATGCACAAGACAAATCCTGCTGTTCTAGCAACTTTCTATGGTTATAAGAGCAATATTTAATATCTGTCCCGATTTGTCCCCCCCTTTCTGTTGGGCGGTGTCCAGATTTTTTTGCACTACTAAGAGGATGTTCTTTGTGTTTCACTGTTGCAGTCATTACATTTGGGTAATCCGCTGGCAGGTTGCCTTCAGTCGGCTTGAATAACAAAGTCTTGGGTCCTGCGTCTGTTGCTGTCTCCTCTTCCATGACATCAGGTCGTCAGGGGGTATAAAACATACAGCCGACGCCATTTTATTCTGTCTTTCTCGCCATGCAGTGCAGAAGCAGTTCGCAAGTGCCGGTCGGCCGACCGACTCCTGAAATTTTCGAATTCGAGTTTCAGAACCGAAGTCTTCAACTAAAGCTAAGTACCACATTGGGGAAACTTTTTCCTGCTCCTTACCGATGTCAGTAAAAGTTAATAATTGCATTACTTGTGGGAAGCAAATACCTTATAAGGATTTTCATTTGTACTGTATTCCTTACCTACGCCCAGATCATAACGTTCCTTGCTGTCGGTTTTGTGCTAGATTTATCCAACGCAGTATTAAGCTTTGGTATATTTTTACTTCAAAATATTTTGGATCCAGATTTAATTACCCTGAAATGTCGTCATTTAGCAATCCGACTACCAGTGTTCATAAAAATCTCAAAGAAAAAGACAGAGACAGACCATAAAACTGACAACGAAGCTTCTAAGCCAGTCACCGGTACTCAGTGAGGCGCTTTCGCAGCCCCTGATACCCCCTACTTTTGAGTCGCAGGCTTCTTCTGAGACCCATGCGGAGTCCGGTATGCCGCTGGATTCTCAGAGTATTGAACCCGCAGATGTCTCTCCCTTTGATGGGTCCGGAGCCGCTTCTGAGGGTGTCTAGAGGCCTCAACATTTTTATATAAAATCGACGCCATCTTCAAAAACAAGATCAAAAACATCATCTAAGTCTTAAAAAAAAGCCGCATGAGCCGCGTGCTCAGGGCCCTATGCCTAAAAAAACAGATTATCAAAATGGCTGAGGACCTAATTACCTTGATCAGGGGTTCCCAACCCCCCCCTCCCCCCGCTAAGAGGCCTAGGCAAGGCACTGATTATGAATCTTCAGATTTCCATTTCTTCTGATTCCTCTTCTGATCAGGAATTTTCTATTCCTCCCTATGAGGATTCAGATGCAGAAGAATCCATCCCATCTGCATCTCCTCCTGAGGATTATTCTTTTGGAGAAACCTTGCATACTTTAAGGGAACATTTTCATTGGGAGAGTCAGGATTTCTCTGAATCAAAAAAGAGGCTTAGGGATTTCCTTCTTCAGCATAGGCCTTTGGCTATACCTCTTGTAGTAGACACTGTTGATGTGTTTTCGGAATCAAGCATGGCTCCGGATTCCCTACCTCCAGCTCCTAGTAAGCCAGAAAGATATTACAGGGTTCCTGACACCCACAAATTTCTACTCAAAAATCCTGCTGCTGATCCTGAGACTATCTCACATGGTCCCAAAGGTGTAAAGGCCTCTACAGCTAAAAATCCTACCCCCTTTGATAGAAATTACAGGGCGCTGGATAGATGGGGAAAGAAGGTTTATACGTCTGCAACCTTGGCAATTAGGGCCTTAAACTGCCATTTTCATATGCTTAAATATCAACAGCATGTTATGGGCTTATTGAAACAGAAAATTATGTTGATTTAGGATTGTGTGGAAAATAGAGTTGCAGGATTTATTACATTCAGCTGAACAAGTTGGAAAACATACTTTGCAATGTGGATGTTCTTCGTGTTTTACTGTTGCAGTCATTAGATGTGGGTAATCTGCTGGCAGGTTGCCCTCAGTTGGCCTGAATTCCAAAGTCTTGGGCCCTTTGTCGGTTGCTGTCCTCTCTTCCATGATGTCAGGTCGTCAGGGGTAGAAAACATGCAGCCAACGCCATTTTCTTCAGTCTTTCTTGCCGCGCAGTGCCCGAAGCAGAAGCATTTCGCAAGTGCCGGTCGGCCAACTACTGAAATATTCGAATTTGAGTTTCAGAACCGAAGTCTTCACTAAAGCTAAGTACCCCGTTGGGCAAACTTTTTTTCTTGCTTTTTACCGATGTCAGAAAAAGTTAATAATTTTATTACTTGGGAAGCAAATACCTCATAAGGATTTCCATTTATACTTGCCTAGGCCCTGATCACAACGTTGCCTGGCTGTCGGTTTTGTGCTAGATTTAACCAACGCACTAAGTGTCTGTATATTTTTGCATCAAAGTATTTTGGAAACTGATTCAACTACCCAGAATTGTCGTCTGATAGCAATACGACTACCAGAGTACATAAAAAACGCAAAGAAAAGGACAGAGAAAGGCAGTCGAGATCACAAACAGACTAAGCTTCTCCTAAACCAGTCGACAGTACTCAGTGAGGTGCTTTTGCAGCCCCTGACCGCTACCTTCGAGTCGCAGGCCTCTACCGGCACCCATGTGGAGTCTGGCATGCCTCAAGATACTCGAGGTATTGGACCGACGGATGTATCTCCCAAGGATGGGTCCGGAGCTGCTGAGTAGGCACTGGCTTCTGAGGGTGTATTCAAACCTCAACTTTTGTATATCAAACTGACGACAGCTGCAAAACCAAAGACAAAACTTCTAAAACTAAAAAAAAATGACGCTTGAGCCACGTGCACAGGCCTCTATGCCTAAGATTATCAAAATGGCTGAAGACCTTATTACCTTGATCAGGGGTACCCATCCCCCTCCAGATAAGAGGCCTAGACAAGACACTGATTATGAATCTTCAGATCAGGTTTCTATTTCTTCTGATTCCTCTTCTGATCAGGAATTATCTATAGTATATATCTGTGAGGATTCTGATGCTGAGGAGTCTATTCCATCTGCATCTCCTCCTGAGGATTATTCATTTGGAGAAACCTTGCGTGCTTTGAGGGAGCATTTTCACTGGGATAGTCAAGATTTCTCAGAATTGAAAGAGGCTCAGGGAATTCCTTTTCCCTCTGCACAAGCCTTTAGCCATTCCCCCTATTTTAGACATTGTGGATGATGTGCTTTCGGAGTCCAGCTTGACCCCTGACTCCTTACCTCCGGCTCCCAGTAAGCCTGACAGATATTACAGGGTCCCTGACTAACATAAATTTTTATTTTAGAAACCTTGCCGCTGATCCTGAAACTGTTTCACAGGGCCCAAAGGGAGTTAAGGCCTCAACAGCAAAAAATCTTACCCCCTCTGACAGAGATTCACGGGCACTGGACAGATGGGGAAAAAAGGTTTATACATCTGCAACCTTTGCAATCAGGGCCTTAAACTGTCAATTTCATATGCTTAAGTACCAACAGCATGTTTTGGGATTGCTGAAACAGAAAATGATGATGATTTCAGAATGTGCAGAAAATAAAGAATTGCAGGAATTATTGCATGCAGCTTAACAAGTTGGAAGCATACTTTGCAATGTGGTTTTGATTTTTTAGAGGCTTCCTGCAGGGCTGCAGTTACTGGATCTGTGATTAGGAGGCATGCCTGGTTAAAGGAACAAAATTAGCCTGATCATGTTAAAGCTAAATTGCTAGATGCGCCTTTACAGCATGATTCTCTGTTTTGTATTAAGGCAGAAGAGGTTTTAAAGAAAATGGAAGACAAAGCTAAGTCTCTGCAAACTGTTAAAGACTTCTTACAAGTGCAGCCACCAAGATTTAGTAGACACTGGCCTACAAAAAATGGGTCCTTTCTTGTGTCGGACAGAACTCAAAGGGGCAAATCCAGACGCCCTAAGAGTTCCAGATACCAGGGTCAAGACTCATATAGGCCAAAGCAGTGGGGCGCATCCACCTCCAAATCTGGAGGAGATAAAGCGCAAACCTACAGAAAGCAATCCCAGTGACTTCCCTCTGCTTACACCAAGCACTTATCTTTTGGCAGCACCCATAGAGGGAAAATTAGCATTTTGCTCAAAACTGGCAGTTAACCCAGGACAAGTGGGTACTAAACATCGTATCACAGGGATACAGATTCCATTTCCACACTCTGCCAATGGCAAATGGTTGGCCAGATCTGCCAAAACATCAATGGGCAGAGTCACAGAAACAGGTTACGTCACTCATGGGTATGAGGGCCATTCAGACTGTACCAGAACAGGAAAAGGACAAGGGTTTTACTCAACTGTTCTTGGTGCCCAGAAAGGACAAGGCCTGGTGGCCAATACTGGATTTATAGAGTTTGAACACATACCTGGACATTCCAAAGTTCAAAATGCTGACTTTGCAGCAGCTTCTGCCCATGCTGGGCAAGAATGCTTGGCTGGTGACTTTAGACCTAAAAGAGGCATACCTGCATATCCCAATAAGATAGTCGTGCAGAAGATACCTCAGATTCAAGGCTGGTTTAATGCATTACCAATTCTCTGCACTGCCCTTTGAAAAGTCCCTGGATGCAGTAGATGAGCCAAAGTGCCTGGCTCCAGTAATTGCATTTTGCAGACAAAGAAGCATACAAATATATATTTACTTGGACGACTGTCTTATTCAAGCAGAGAACAAGGACACTCTTCTTCGACACCTGGCGTTTGTGAAAAGGCTTCTAACATGCCTAGAGTACACAATAAACAAAAAAATCAAAACTGGTACCCTCCCAAAAGATTACACTCCTGGGTGCAAGCTTGAATACAACTGCCCAGATGGTTTACCTCACGCCAAAGGCAACTGACTACTTACTTCAAACTGATGGCAACTAATGACTACTTACTTCAAACTGATGGCAACTAAAGCACAGTCTTCTGCAAGACAAATTCTGCAGGCTCTGGGCTACATGGCATCCTGCATCCTACTAATTCCATATGCAAGACTGCATATGAGGAAACTTCAGTGTTACCTAAAAGTCTATGGAGTCAACATTCACATCATCTGGAAGCAATGATTCCTCTCATTCCCTGCCTGCGACAGGAGTTTCTGTGGTGGGCAGAGGCCTGTCACCAAAACATGGGACGGCCCTTCACTCTACCCCCTGCCAGCCAAACCTTAACAGATGCATCAGATTATGCCTGGGGGCCCACATGGCAGGAAGATTCATTCAGGGCATATGGGCACCAAAACAAATGCATCTCCATATCAACCAGAAAGAGATGCTAGCTGTTCAAAATACCCTAACAGCCTTCAAGGACTTTCATCCAGGGCAATTACTGATAAAGGTGGACAACACCACAGTCATGTGGTATATAAACCAGCAGCGGGGCACATACACATACCCCCTTTGCAAATTAGCCATGGTACTGTGGGACACAGCTTTGACCTACCAAATACATCTTCAAGCTCAATTCCTGCCAGGAAATCAAAACATTCTGGCAGACGATTTAAGCAGAAACCTTATGGATCCTCACGAGTGGAAACTAAATCCACAAGTCTTCAGCATGATAACAGAGAAATGGGGGAGCCCAGACATGGATCTTTTTGCCTCCTCAAAATATCAATTGAAAAGATTCTGCACAAGGACTTATCACAGACAAACATGGAAAGTGGACGCTCTATCCTTCAGTTGGAAAAACCTATCAGTTTCCGCCTTTCTTCCTCTGCCTCTTCTACCAAAGGTCCTCCTAAAAGTCAGACAAGAGAAGCCAAAGATGATATTAATTGCCCCGGACTGGCCCCGCCAATACTGGTACCCAATCCTAAGGAACTTGTCTTAATGCCCAGCTTGGACCTTGCCTCAAAGGCCGCAACGACTGTCCCAGCAAAACAATCATCTCCTGCACAGTCAACTACAGACTCTGAACCTGGCAGCATGGCTAATAATGTAGTTGTACAAACGACACCTCTCAGTAAAACTGTGCTGGATGTCATTTTGGAAGCCAGAAGGCCTAGTACTAGAAAATCTTAATGCTGACAAATGGAAGAGATTCTGTGCTTGGAGTCGAGAACAAGGAACTGATACAGCAGAACCACATATTTCTCAGATATTACAATACTTGACTGAGATGCTTGACAAAGGCCTATCTTTCTCATCAATCAAAATCCATGCCTCTGCCATTTCGGCTCATTACAGTACAGAGCCGCCAGTCTTTTGTCATCCTTTAATAAAGCAGTATCTTATAGGAGCCAAAAATTTAAGGCCTCCTAGAAGATCACCATTACCTGCATGAGACCTCAATTATGTGTTGGAAAAACTCACCCTGCCACCATTTGAACCAGCTGCTATCGCGGATATAAAGTTCTTATCATGGAAGACAGCTCTGCTATTAGCAATTACTTCAGCAAGAAGAGAGCTCTGCTATTAGCAATTACTTCAGCAAGAAGAGTTTGAGTTACAGGCCCTCATGGCTGTAGAGCCTTTTATCATATTTTACCCAGACAGGGTGTCTCTGAGGACAAATCCTACTTTTATGCCTAAGGTCATTTCCAGTGTGTCTCTTAACCAAACAATTCATCTGCCAACTTTTTATCCAAATCCGCTGAACAAAGGGGAGAGAATTTTGCATTCCTTGGACGTACAGAGACAGCTAAGATTCTACTTGAGTAGGAGTAAAGCTCTAAGAAAAACTGAGCAACTAGTAGTGTCATATGCTGCAGGATCAGAAGGAAAGGCTATTTCAAAGCAGACCATTTCAAAGTGGATAAGCAACTGCATCCGTTTCTGCTACTTACACCATGGTAAACCTGTGCCCAAGGTCATTAGGTCTCATTCCACCAGAGCTGCAGCTACTTCAGCAGCGTTTCTCAGAGGAGTACCAACCAAAGACATTCTAGAGGCTGCTACTTCGAGTTCTGTTCACACCTTTACAAAGCATTACCATTTGCCTCTTTACTCTAAGTCCAGGGCAGGCTTTGCCACTGCAGTGCTACAGGGCCTTATAACTGCACCTAATGCTGTTTAGCTCCAGCCTCCCAACCATAGCTTTGGGATTCTACCCAAATGTAATGACTGCAACAGTGAAACACGAAGAACATAGTACAGTTGTGTACACTTACATTAATGTAGATGTTCGAGTGTATTCACTGTTGCAGTCCAGGTTACCCTCCCGCCATCCCCCTGTCATTCTAAAGTTTATCTTTCCTTCTCTATCTTCTACAATCTATGGGGTGTATTTGCTTGTAGCTGAAGGTGAAGTTTATATTGATGCATGTATATGTATTTATATAATATTGCTACCTTTTTGGGGGCACCTGACATTGGAGGCAAGAAAAACTAAAGAAAATGGCGTCGGCTGCATGTTTTATACCTCTGACGACCTGACATCATGGAAGAGAGGACAGCAACCAACGCAGGACCCAAGACTTTGTTAATCAGGCTGAGTGAGGGCAACCTGCCAGCAGATTACCCAAATGTAATGACTGCAACAGTGAATACACTCTAACATCTGCATTTATGGTAAGTGTACACAACTGTACTTTCTCCTTCTGACAGTCTCACATAAGATGTCCTCCAGGGACACTGGATCCCAGTCAGGATCTAATTTCCCATCCATCAGAACATTAACGTCCCAGTCTCAGAGCCCTATGATTAACTACTTAATTTCTCCACTTCCAATGATTCTAAGAAGGTTCAGGCTAGCTTCCCCCATGTGAGAGATTATTCTTGCTTCCCAGAAGCCATCCACAAAAAAGGTTTATAATAGCAAGTGGAAGAGATTTTCAGTTTGGGTATTGAAACAGAATATTGATCCCTTTTCAGCTCCTGTTTCAGATGTACTTCTTTTTCTGAGTTGGCTTTTTCAAAATGGGGCCAGTTTTTCTCCACCATAAATAACATGCGGCAATTGCAAATTTTCATGTGTGGAAAGATTTTAATTCATCTTATCTTTCAGCATCCCAAACTGTGTAAGGTATTTATGAAAGGGGGTTTCTTACTTAGGCCTCCAGTAAAAGGTCCTTTTCCTCCTTGTTCGTCAAGGTCTTACTTGGAAACCTTTTGAACCTGCTGACTCCCGTGAAATGAAGTTTCTATCTTGGAAGACCATTTTTCTCGTGGCCTTTACTTCAGCCAAAGTGTAAAAACTGCAAGCTTTATCATCTAAACCGCCTTATATCATCTTTTTCAAAGGTAGGGTCTCTAAGAACGAATCCTACATTTATGCCTAAAGTTGTCATGGAGTCAAATATTAACCAGTCCATTCACCTACCAGTCTTCTTTCCGAATCATTCTAACAGGGGCGAATATATGATGTTCTGTAGTCCTGTCTCACCTTCATTCTTACACTTGGGATCGGAGCTAAACCTCTGCTCCAACTCGGCCATACTCTAACTCAAAAACTTCTGGTTTGCTCATGGCTAGGAGGCATCCCATCATGCATCACTACTATTCCCCAGATCTCATTTGCCGCTCGTTCAGTTCAGACGTGATTCTTCTTGGCCATGGCTAAGTGATTTTTTCAATGTATTGAATTGTCATTTTTGGATATTGCTATATTGTCTTGCTGTTTAGTGTGTATTTCTGCAGTTTGTCTGTTCCGGACTATTTGCTGCTTAATTTCAGTGTTTTGTTGTTTGGTCATTTTCCGTTTTGGTATCCCTGCATCGCTTTTCTGTACTGCTGTTTTCCTCTTCCTCTTTTCTTTTGGGCTAGGCCCGTTTTAGTTTGAGGACCTAGTCCTCTTTGTGATGTTTTTGTCACCCGTTGGGCTAGGCCTGTTTAAATTGGAGGACCTAGTCCTCGGTTCTGTGTTTACTTCTCCCTGGGCTAGGCCTGTTTAAATTAGAGGACCTAGTCCTCTGTTTATTCTGTTTCCACCTAGGGCTAGGCCCGTTTAACTTAGAGAATCTCTGTTATCTTTCTCTGTTCATTGTTGTGTGTTGTAGTGGTCCTTTTTTTGGGGGGGGGGGGGTTATGTCAAAAACACTAAGGACCATAAGCCTTCGGGCTTCAAAAAGTGTACTAAATGTGCCCAGATGATGTCCTTGATGGATGGGCACAATTTGTGTGCGTACTGTTTGGGGGCTATCCACCTCCAATAGTCTTGCCTGATGTCCTTCAAGGATGCATCTGCAGTCCTAACATATGGGTTGTCCTGCCTCAGGCAGCCCTTCGGTCGGCCGGATTCCAAAGTCTGGGTCTGGCCTCGGCTGATGTCGCACTTCACCCGACGTCATAGCTGCTGTGAATTGGGTATAAAGGCATCAGCCGACGCCATTTTCCTCAGTGTCTCTTGCTGCGCGGTGCCCGAAGCAGAAGCTGTTCGCAAGTGCCGGTCGGTCAGATCCAGAGATTTCTACTACCGAAGACTTCTAAAAAGCTAAGTACCACGTTGGGGACTCTTTCTTGCCTCAGCCGATGTCAGAAAAAGTAAATAATTGTTTAACTTGTGGGAAACAAATACCTCATAAGGATTTCCACTCTTACTGCCTTCCTTGCTTAGGCCCAGACCACGACGTATCAGCTTGTCTAGCCTGTGCTTCCTTCAACAGACGGATACTTAGACGTCGGTCGGAGTTTGCGGAGGAGTTTTTTGGTCCCGCTTTTGCTTACAAAATGCCGTCGGAGACTCCGACTTCGCAACTAGCTAAAAAGCGTAAGGAAAAGGACCGACACTCGCGGTCCGCGGTTTCGGCCGAAACCACGGTTAAGCCTACCGCGAGTGTCTCGGTTTCAGCTGAAACCGAGTCCTCGGTTCTTCCTTCGGCCGAAAGCATACCTCCGACAGCCGAGGCCTCACACAGCATGGCTGAATCTGCTACCGAAATTTCTCTTGCTGTAGCAGGCACCCAGGATTTATCAGATACTATTCCTTTAGACATATATCTACTCCTGCACGTGGAGCTGCTAGGCCCCCTGCATCTATGTCCATCAAGGCTTTTTCTAGGGCTAAAGCAGCTAAATCTTCTAAGGCCTTGCCTGCTAAAGCCCCACACAGGCCTACTTCCAGTTCCCAAATGCTTAGCCTGGCTGAGGATCTCATTTCCTTGATCAGGGGATCCCAACCTCACCCAGACAGGGCCTCTCAACCCCCTCCAGAGAAAAGGCCTAGAGCAGAGCCCCCCGATCCAGTATCCACTGACTACTCCTCGGATGAGTCAGAAAATTCAAATCCTCCAGAAAGCCCTTATTCTCCATATGAGGATTCTGATGCAGAAGACTCCATTCCTTCTGCCTCTCCTCCTGAGGAATTTTCTTTTGGGGAAACCTTGCATGCTATGAGAGAGCATTTTCAATGGCAGGGCCAGGATTTCTCAGATTCAAGGAAAAGGCTTAGGACCTTTTTACATACAGCATAGGCCTTTAGCCATTCCTCCAGTACTAACAGTTGTGGATGATGCATTTAATGATGCCTGTACTGCTCCTGACTCTTCCCCCGGCCCCTGCCAAACCCGACAGATATTACAGGGTCCCGGACACACACTTTCAGTTGTATAAGGCTCCTATTGCAGATCCTGAAACCATTTCTCAGGGTCCCAAAGCTGTAGCAGCTGCCTCTGCCAAAAACCCCCTCCCCTCTGAAAGAGAATCTAGAGCATTAGAGAGATGGGGTAAAAAAGTTTACACTTCTGCTACTCTTTCGGCTAGGGCCTTAAACTGCCAATTCCACACGATCCAGTATCAGGAATTTTTGTTAGACCAGCTAAATAAAAAACTGTCCTCTCCTGAACCTATAGGCCGTAAGTCCCTTCAGGATTTGGTACATAACACTCAGCAGGTCAGTAATCATTCTTTAAAATGCGGCTATGATGCACTGGAGGCTTCCTTTAGGTCAGCCATGACTGGAACCGTGATCAGAAGGCATGCATGGTTAAAAGAGCAAACCTTACCAGGCCATGTCAAGTCAAGGCTCCTAGATGCTCCCATGGAGAAACAAAGTTTATTTGGTTCCCCTGCACAGCAAGTGCTAAAGAAGGTGGAAGAAAAAGCAAAATCTGTTCAAACAGTCAAGGATTTCTTACAGGTCCAACCTCCGAGGTTTAGTAGAAATTGGCCTACGAAGACTTGGTCCTTTCCAGACACCTCCAGAGCACAGAGAGGCCGAAATAGGCGCCCAAGAGGCAGAGGTCAATCCAGAGAGGCCTACAGGGGACGTCAGTGGCAGCCTAACAACCAGAGAAGTACTGCCACAGATCCAGCTACTTCCACTTCAACAGGACAGACACAATGACTTGGCTCTGATGCCGCCTACCAGGGAACAATTGGAAGCACCCTTAGGCAGAAAGCTAGCCTTATTTTCCGTAAACTGGCATTACATTACAGGAGACAAATGGATTTTACAGACAATAGACAAAGGCTACAGGTTTCACTTCCACACTCTACCAAAAAAGAGAGGAATGCTAAACCTACCACCAAACCAAAAAACAAACGCTCTAGGACAAATCAACCACTTACTAAGAATGAGAGCTATAGAAAAGGTACCACCAATGGAACAAGGACAAGGATTTTACTCCAGACTTTTCCTGGTACCAAGAAAAGAAAACCAATGGAGGCCTATTCTCGACCTGTCCGCTCTGAACACTTTTCTCATTGTTCCAAAATTCAAAATGCTGACCCTACAGCAACTTCTTCCCATGCTGGGCAAGGAGTCTTGGCTGGTGACTCTAGATCTCAAGGAGGCATACCTGCACGTTCCTATACGACCAGATTGCAGAAGATACCTCAGATTTCTTGCAGGATCAGAGCATTATCAATTCTCAGCATTGCCCTTTGGCTTGTCTACTGCGCCCAGAGTATGAAATGCCTGGCATCAGTAATTGCTCATTGCAGGCTTCAGGGAATTCAGATTTATCCATACCTGGACGACTATCTGATACAAGCGGACAACAAGACCAAATTAACACAAGATTTGGAAAAGGTTATACAACTGCTGCAAGCCCTGGGATACACAGTCAACATGAAAAAGTCAAGACTGTTACCATTCCAGAGGATAACATTCTTGGGTGCAGAACTGGACACTTCAAATCAGATGGCATTTCTCACAGCAGAAAAACAAAAGCAACTACCACTCTATTTCAGGGCATTGACAACACAGAACCAGCTTACAGCAAGGAAAGTCCTGCAAGCCCTGGGTTACATGGCATCCTGCATAATATTGGTTCCACATGCCAGGCTGCATATGAGGAAGTTGCAATGGTACCTAAGGAATATATGCTCTCAACACAAACACAGCCTAGAAGTTCAGATTCCAATAATCCCATGCCTGAAGCAAGAATTCCTGTGGTGGGCTCAGGCCTGTCTGTTGAACACAGGGCTGCCCTTCCACAAACCGCACCCAAGCCAGACTATCACCACGGACGCCTGGGACCTAGGCTGGGGGGCACACATGGTGGACAACTGTATACAAGGCCTATGGACACAAGACCAGCTGAACCTACACATAAATCAAAAAGAGATGCTGGCAGTGAAACAGGCAATCCAGACATTCAGACCGTTTCTTCAACAGGGTCATTTGCTGATAAGGACGGACAACACCACAGTCATGTGGTATATCAACAAACAAGGAGGCACACATTCATATCCTCTATGCCGGATGGCAATGGACCTGTGGAATGTAGCCCTGAACCTCAACATTCAGCTCCAGGCCATATTTGTGCCAGGAAAAGAAAATATTCTAGTAGACACCTTAAGCAGAACTACCACGGATGCCCACGAATGGATGCTGCATCCAGACATCTTCAAATCCATTACAAAGAAATGGGGACCACCAGAAATAGACCTGTTCGCATCCCCACACAACCACCAATTGAGGAAATTCTGCACAAGGACATCCCACCCACTAGCTTGGAAGGTGGAACTCCCTCTCCTTCAGTTGGGAAAACCTGACAGCATATGCATTCCCACCTCTTCCTTTGATGCACAAAGTGCTACTAAAGATCAAAGAAGATCGCCCAAGGATCATCCTGATGGCTCCAGACTGGCCGAGGCAGCATTGGTACCCGTTACTGAGGAGTATGGCTCGGACACACGCATGGCCCCTACCTCTAGTTCCTTTACTGCTAACACAGAACAACTTCAAGATCCTACATCCAAACTTGAAAACACTACAGCTGGCTGCCTGGAATTATTATATAAAACAAAATAACCCAGATTTATCCCAGAGGGTTAAAGACATTATACTGGAGGCTCGCAGACCCTCCACAAGGAAGGCTTACTCAGCCAAATGGAAAAGATACCTCATTTGGAGTGCAGCAAAGGAGAAAGTGTATCATTACCAAACATAGCTAACATCCTGGAATACTTAGCAGACCTTTTCCACAATGGCCTGTCTTACTCCTCCATTAAGATTCATGCATCAGCAATTTCAGCAAAATACAACATGGATCCTCCAGTCTTCTCTCATCCTCTGCTCAGGCAGTTTCTGAGAGGAATTAAAAATGTAAAGCCTCCAAGGAAGCCACCTTTGCCTACATGGGACCTCAACTTTGTCCTGGAAAAGTTAACACTTCCCCCTTTCGAGCCAGCAGCAACAGCAGAGTTACAGTTCTTATCTTGGAAAACTGCTTTCCTGCTTGCAATCACTTCAGCAAGAAGGGTTTCTGAATTACAGGCATTAATGGCAGTACAGCCCTTCCTTATCTTCCATCAGGATAGAGTATCCTTGAGAACCAACCCCACTTTTATGCCAAAGGTGTTCTCCAGGGTATCATTGAACCAAGCAATACACCTACCAACATTCTTCCCCAACCCACAGAACAGAGGGGAAAGACTACTACATACCTTGTATGTGCACAGGCAATTGCGCTACTATCTGGACAGAACCAAGAACAATAGAAAAACTGACCAGATTCTGGTAGCATATGCAACAGGAATGGAAGGAAAAGCAATTTCAAAACAGACAATCTCAAAATGGATAGGAAATTGCATTAGATTTTGTTACTCTTTTCATGGAAAGACAACTCCAGAAAACATCAGGCCTCACTCCACAAGAGCTATAGCCACTACTACAGCTTTCTTACGAGGAGTGGCTACCAAAGACATTCTAGAGGCTGCTACTTGGAGCTCCGTGCATACATTTGCCAAGCATTATAATCTACCTTTATACTCCAGATCCCGAGCAGGTTTTGCAACTGCTGTTTTGCAAGGGATCTTAACTACACCATAATCATTTTAGTGCCTCCTCCCCAGTTTGGCTATGGTATTCTACCCATATGTTAGGACTGCAGATGCATCCTTGAAGGACATAGTACAGTTTTGTACCTACCATAAATGTAGATGTCCGAGAGGTATGCATCTGCAGTCAGGATTACCCACTCTCCTTCCCCTCTGTGGTACTCCTAGGGTATTTGCCCATCTTGTAGCTAGCTGGGGGAATCTATTATGGTGTATTTGTTTGTATATATGTATATACATGTTATTTTTGTTTGCTCTCTACTGTTTGGAATCATTTGCATTTATCCAAATTTAGCCTTCCTAGAGGGCACCTGGCATCTGGGGCAAGAGACACTGAGGAAAATGGCGTCGGCTGATGCCTTTATACCCAATTCACAGCAGCTATGACGTCGGGTGAAGTGCGACATCAGCCGAGGCCAGACCCAGACTTTGGAATCCGGCCGACCGAAGGGCTGCCTGAGGCAGGACAACCCATATGTTAGGACTGCAGATGCATACCTCTCGGACATCTACATTTATGGTAGGTACAAAACTGTACTTTTTGCCATGCGTTCAGTCCTATTGTTCTTCAGGAGAGGAAGAACAAACTGATTTTGACGAGACTACTAAAGCATTTCTTTGAGGAGGAATTGGGATCCTCATCATCCGGCTCTAAATCTCCCTCCTCCTCCTCCATGAAGGAAAGACCAAAAACTACCAAAAGGCCGTCTCCCACCCAATCTGTTACGTCGGAGCCACCAGACAAAATTGCTAAAGTGCTACATCCTCTTCTGCTCCACTAATTTATGTGCCGACAGAGGTTAGCTTAGTGGATCCATCAGTCTCGGCTCCAGGAACATCGGAACCGAAGACTGACATTACTTCTCTGAGCCGGTCATCTGAACTTCGGCCGGTTTCTCCGACTCTTAGGTCGCCGATTTTCCAGTGATCCAGATCCCCCACTCTGTCTTCTAGGCCTCATGGAGCCTTTCTGATGAGGATGTCGAGAGAGTGGTGCATAGACTGCTTCAGACTTTGGCGCTGGCAAATTTGCTTTCGGCTCCGTCCCACTGTACCATCCCACCCGATCAATGTTCCTCCTCCGAGCTTCTCTGAGCCTTCGGAGCCAGAGCTGTCTGTGCCTCCGGTTGTGGATAGGTCGGGTCCAGCTACCTCAGTTGGTCTCTCTGTTCCGATATCCGCTCTGAGCCTCTTGGTGCCGTCCGTGGGGTCGAGGATGCTTAGCTCTCTGGCTGCGCCCAAGGGGGGATGCTTCAAATTGAACTTTGGTTCCGAGCCTACCTCTCTGTGCTTCGGCACAAATGAGCTTGGACTCCACATCTGCTTCAGAGCCAATCTCCTCTGTACTGAGGATTGCCTCTGTGTCTTCAGAGCGGAGGGCATCTTTGGAACCGGGGGGATCAGCATTCGAGGTGATGAGGAGTGTGCTGTCCAGGACTTCAGCTTCATCCAGAGGTGCCATCACTTTTCCCCCTAAGGTGCTGATCTCAGTCTCTGTTCCCTCTCTCTGCCTACACACCAGATACCTCCATAAGTGGTCCCCAGTCTTCCGACGTCTCCCAGAATACCTGTCTGAGGAACCACCTAGGAAGAAGACTTGTAAGAGGAAGCCTGTAGACTCCCTTGATGAGTCCGTTACATCAGACACTGACCTCGAGGAGTCAGGAGGGTTCCCCAAGTAGTCCTCTGATATCTCCTTCGCCGATATCCTCAAGATCCTGAAACAGAGACAGCTGGCCCACCAAATCCCCTTCTGATGAGGAGTCAGTGTACCTGAAGGCTTTCAGGTTTCAACCCTCCGCCTCTTGGATGGCTCCGCCTTTTGACGAGCTACTGGAGTTAGTGAGTCGAAAGGTGTGGGAATCTCCTGATTATGTGGAACCGGTTCCTAGAAGACCAAATAAATTTTTGTTAGCACCCCAAGTCAAGGACTTTTTGACTAGGGACATTCCACTAGATGCCATGGTGGTCGCGGCAGCCACCAAAAAGGAACTTGTAAAAACTTCCTCCACTGTCCATCAGCCAAAACAAGGAGTCTCGAATGATGGACAGGTATGGGAAGTGTATTTTTGCATCAGCAGCCTTTACTCTGCAGTCGCTGAACTACCTGTCCCATTTCACAAGGCTCCAGAGAGATCTCCTAAAAGATCTGGGAGTTGCTCTACAGGCTAACGTATCTGATGCTGTATCTCAGAAGGTCAATGCACAGATGTATACCCTAAGTTCTATTGTGAAATCCTCCATGAGGATGATTTCATATGCATCCTCGAGTAGGGCAGCGGGTTCAGGAGTATCTCTCTGGAGACACTCCTGGATGCACTTGTGCAACTTTGCGGAGGCCTTTTTCTATGTTTGCCAGTGTCCCATTTGACTGTTCCTCTTTGTGCGGAACCAAGGTAAAGGACACACTCACCAGGTGCAAGCAGGAAGGAAAAACCCTGTCTGCCGTGGGAGTCTGTTTTTCTGTCCCCTCTAGACCCTATCCCAAAGGGCAGAAGGGCGGCAAAATGTGGTTCAAAAAATCGCAGAGGTTTTTTCAGGACGCACAGGGTGATTCCTTCTCCGGAGGAAGAGGAAATAACTGTAGACGCCACCCTAAAGGTAGAGGAGGCCTGCAGAACCAGGTACACTGATTCCTTTCGTGGTTGCCCCTGTCAGCGTTCCTGAAAGGAGGCCCGACTGCGCGTCTCTGGAGCCAGTCAGGGGTCATATGTCTTTATACCCAGAAACCTGGCACGACATCACTCAAGACAAGTGGGTATTAAAGATAATTAACAAAGGTTACTATATTCCCTTATCTTCTCCACCCCCTCTGACCAGACGAATCCCAGATGTGCCACCCAATCACAGGGTTTCAGCAACTCTAGAAATCCAAAAGTTGCTTGTGAAGAGTCATCTAACCCATCCCTGTAGATCAAGTAGGATTAGGGACTTGCTCCAGATTCTTTTTGGTGCCAAAAAGAACAGGGAACATGAGACCCGTTTTTGGATCTCAGCAAACTGAACGAATCTGTCCAAAAGTCCAAGTTCCAAATGGTCACCTTACAGTCGATACTCCGTTGTTAGGGAAAGACGTTTGGATGTGCTCCATAGACCTCCAAGGTGCATACTACCACATCAAAATGGACAGGGCATCGAGGAGTCATCTACTCTTCCGGCTGGGAGAAAGTCATTATCAGTTCCGCACCCTGCCCTTTGGTCTCACCACAGCTCCCAGGGTGTTCACCAAATGTATGGCAGTGGTTACTGCTCACTTGAGACGTCAGGGGTTCCAAGTGTTTCCATATCTGGACGACTGGCTGCTCACTGCCACTACCAGTTATCTACTGTTACAGGCTAGGGACGCCACCATGCCTACAGTTAGGAATTACAGTAAATTGGCAAAACTCTGCATTGTCGCCCTCTCAGCATGTGAATTTTATTGGCGCCGAGATAAAAAAACGTTTGAATGAGGGCTTACCTGCCTATAGAAAGAATTAAAAGTTTAAGGGAACAAGTCTTGACCCTACGTCCTCTAAAAAAAAAAAAAAAAAAAAAGTCAAGCAAAGGTGGTGCTCAAGCTATTAGGGACCATGGCTTCCACAGTAACACTAGTTCCATTAGCCAGACTGCACATGAGGGTCCTTCAGTGGTTACTGTTTGCCCAGTGGTCACTGCAGTACCTTCCTCTGTCTCACCCTTTCATTATAACAAATTTGTGCAAGCAGGATCTTCGTGATGGATCCAGACCAGCAACCTAAACACAGGCAGACCATTTGTCACCCCCCCCCCAGTTGCCACTGTGACCATCATGGATGCCTCCCAGATAGGGTGGGGGGTCATTATCTCAGAAGAACAGTCCAAGGCACATGGCAAGATCACAAGGCTCATTTGCATATCAGTGTCTTGGAGATGAGAGCAGTGCTTCTAATGTTGCAAGCCCTTCACAGCTTTCTCCCTCTAGGAGCAATTGCAATTCACTCTGACAACCATGTCCGTGGTATGGTGCTACCTCAACAAGCAAGGAGGAACCAAATCTTACCCCCGCTGCAGAGAAGCCCTTTGAGTATGGGAGTGGGCAGTGTCTTACCAGTGCTTTCTGGTGGCAACGCACATCCCGGGGGAAATCCAACGTTATAGCCGACAGGCTCAGCAGGGCTATTCTGATGCCTCACGAATGGTCTCTGAACACTTAGGTTGTGGAACTGATCTTTCGCAAATGGGGTCAGCCTTGCTGTGATCTCTTTGCCACCCCTCTTAATGCCAAATGCAGCAGCTACTTTACCCTGATCTCCCTGGATGGGGAGACTCCAAGAGATGCACTCGTTCACGATTGGCCCTTGGGTCTTCTCTATGCTTTCCTTCCTTTCCCCCTCATTTCGAAGGTAATTCAGAAAGCAATATCCTTGGGAAGCAGAATGATCCTAATTGCTCCTTACTGGCCTCGACAGATTTGGTTCCCCTTCCTCAGACCATATCTCATGGATGAACCTTGGACTTTGGATCCAGTTCCAGATTTACTGGGACACATGTCAGGGGCGTTCCATCCCTCCCTCCACACCCTCAACTTGACAGCTTGGCTGCTCCAATTCCATCCCTAGTCAGGCTTCTTGACATTTCCCCTGAGGTTGTACACATTCTGTCATCTTCCCACAAACCTTCAACTAGGAAGATTTATACCAGCAAATGGAAAAGATTCTCCCTTTGGGCCCGTGAGAGAAACCTTGATCCCTACACATCTCCCATTTCTGCTGTTCTAGACTTCCTGTTGCAGTTATTCAATCAAGGTTCAGCAGCAGCAACTGTTAAAAGTCCAGTTGGCAGCTATTTCCACTTTCCATGTTGCTAACTAACCTAATCTTATGGCTCATAGGCTTTGTAGAGCCTTCCTCAAAGGGACTACTAAGGACCCCCACCCCCAGTCATGGATCCTGTGGTTCCATGAGATTTTAACTTTGTTCTCCAAAAACTTATGTCTAGTCCTTTTGAACCTTCAGCGACATGTGACCTCAAGTTTTTATCTTGGAAAACTATATTTTTCGTGGCTATCACTTCTGCTAGATGGGTGTCCGAACTGCAAGCTCTTTCCATTAAGCCATCTTATTTGGTGTTTCGTAAAGCTAGGGTCTCCTTGAGGACAAACCCTTCCTTTATTCCTAAGGTTTCTTCTCAAGCCAACATTAGTCAGTCTATTGAATTACCTGTGTTCTTCCCTGAATTTTCTAACAAAGCAGTGTGTAAATTCCATCAATTGGATGCCCATAGAGTTACGTTTTTATCTGGACAGAACTAAAAATTTCAGAAAATCAGACCAGTTATTTGTCTCCTTTTCAGACTGTAGACAGGGCCTCCCAATTTCTAAAATCACCTTATCTCACTGGATTTCCAGTTGCATTTCATTCGTCTATTTCTCCATTGGTAAAGATCTGCCTTTCAAGTTGAAAGCTCATTCTACCAGGTCTGTGTCTACCTCGGTAGCTTTTCAGGCTAGAATCCCCATAGACAACATTTGTGCTGCAGCAACATGGGTTTCACACTACACATTTATTACTCACTACAAACTGGATATGGCTTCTAGGAACAGGTCTTTCTTTGGTTCCAGAGTACTCGGGAGCATTTTCCAATGAGCCAGCCGAGATGAAGGTGCTAGGGAAGCTGTCCCAAGTGTAAGAATGAAGGCGAGATAGGACTACAGAAAATAAAGGTTATGTACCTACCATAACGTTAGACGTTTGTAGTCCTCCTCGCCGTACATTCTTACGAACCCTCTCTCCTGCCCCCACCTTGAGGACCTAGGGGTAGAGTACCTACTGTTATTGTGGTGCTTTCAATTTGGTTTGTTCTTTGTTTCTGTATTTAACCTTGCAGCAAACAGATCTGAGGAATAGTAGTGATGCATGATGGGATGCCTCCTTAGCCACGAGCCAACCAGAAGTTTTTGAGCTAGAGTATGGCCGCTCGGCTCCGATCCGAAGTGTAAGAATGTACGTTGAGATGGTACATAACTTCTTTTTATATTTGTTTGACGTTCATAGTAGAGTTTCTACCTGCATAGGACAAAGAAATGTAGAAAATCTGAGCAGCTGTTTATATCTTTCTCCCCTGATCGGCTAGGTGAGGCAGTGTCTAAAATCACACTAGCAAAATGGATTACTGATTTGAATTACTACTTTTTATTCCTTGAGAGGCATGCAGCTACCCCGTCTTCCAGAAGCTCATTCTACTAGGTCGACGTCCACTTCATCAGCTTTTTCAACTAGAACCTCTATTGATGAAATCTGTGCAGTAGCAACTTAATCCAAGTCCCATAAATTTGTTTCTTATTGGATGTTGTCTCCCAGAGCATCCTTTGGTTCCACAGTGCTCAGGCATATCCTTCCATGAGGGATGCCCGAGATTTACATAGCTGGGGACTTTGACACATCAGTGAGGAAGAATGAAATGGACAGCATCGGATTTAAGTTATGTGCTTTCCGTAACTTGGCATCTGTGTTGTCCAATTTCATTCTTGATGTCCCATCCATCCATCCCTCATCCTAATCTGTTGAGAGCTATCTAGAGGAATTAGGAGCTCATAGATTCCTGGTTTGAGCTCTAGATTATGGTGATGTCATTTTTCTTTCTGTCTCTATGTAGATAAAACTGTCTGTAGAGCAACAAACTCTATCTGAGGAGTAGGAGGAAATGAGACATTATGGGAGAGGGAGGGGCTCGAAACTTGGATCACAAGTCTTGTGAATTGGCTGAATCCGATCCGATATCAGATCCTAAGACCTTTCAGTGTGGAATAATGAAACTGGATAACTCTGATGCCAAGTTATGGTAAGTACATAACTTCCATTTATGTTCATGCTCCAAACACATCACATCTTGTGATCCTATTTACACTAATTATTGTCTGTCCTGGTCTTGTTTTTATTTCCCTCTCTATTGTGAAATCCACTTGTATGTTTTCAGAAAGCATTAACTTTTAGCCTGAAGAAAATGTGTGCTGGCTATCTTTAAGTAAAACTAAATTGTACACTGTTCTAGTAAATGAATTGAGGTAGTTATATTCCAGGAACACTACTATCTCTGATTCTTTTCAATTAATTTCAGACATTATTTTTTTTAATAAACTGCTTTTAAGTTTCTCTCCGCAAACAATGTCCAGAGGTCTCAAGAATTATTGCCTGGACCAGTAGTCTGCTTGTCTCCATGGAAACATAGGAACAGAATGTGCGGTTGCCCCCCAGCTACATACTTTTCAACTCACACTGAACACTTGTAATTTTTTAATTACATTTATGGTATTCTCCTGTTTTTATAGCATATGTGCTTATACAAAAGACTTGTTATATTAAGCCATGGGCATTAATCCAGACATTCACATATGCAAAAATAAGAGAAAACATCTCAACTCCAGTTATAATCAGTACGGTTTTACACCGCATCCCAACAGCGTGAGACTACAGTATATTAAATTTAACCTCCATTTGTCCAACTTTTCTGCTTTTTTTTTTTTTTTAATACTTTGTAATATCTAGATTTATTAGAACTAAAAAAGAAAAATGTTTACTTTAGTGTTTTTATCACATACAACATTCACTGAAAATGTTTTGCTATATAACATGCAGTTTATATCATGAAATGTTTTATACAAATACTGTTAAGAACAAAAGATGTTCTTAGTGTTTCACTGTTGCAGTCATCACACTTGGGTTATCTGCCTGCAGGTGGCACTCAGTTGGCCTGAATACCAGAGTCTTGGGAGTTCTGCGTCGGATGCTGTCACTTCATTCATGACGTCAGGGGTATAAAACATACAGCCGACGCCATTACATCAGCTTTTCTTGCCAGGTAGGAGCCCAAAGCAGAAGCAGTTGGCAAGTGCCGGTCGGCAGCTACCTGAAATTTTCATTTTTCGAGTTTCAAACCTGAAGTCTTCTAAAGCTGAGTACCCCGTTGAGGATCCTTTTTTCTGAGTACCCCGTTGAGGATCCTTTTTTCTTGCTCTAACCAATGTCAGAAAAAGTTAACAATTGTCTTGCCTGTGGAAAGCAAATACCTTACAGAGATTTTCATTCTTACTTCGTCACCTGTTTAGGACCAGACCATGACGTCCCTCTATGTTGGTTTTGTGTCTTGTTCAATGCCCGAACTATTCATCGTCGGGCTGTTTTTGTCTCTCAGTTCTTTCGCTGTCGTTCTCGGTATTCCAAAATGACTTCAGTAAGCCGTCCTACTACCGATTTTCCAAAAAAACGCAAAGATAAAGTCAGAGATGGACCACATAGGTCCAAAACTGCCGATGACCCTTCCGTTAAGCTAGTTGCCAGTTCACCGGTACTCTGTGAGGTCGGTGAGGTGCTTTCGCAGCCCCTTTTACCTGCTTCTGCAGATTCGCAGGCCTCTACTGAGACCCATTCGGAGTCCGGTATACCACAAGATGCTTCTTCGACTATGGAACCTGCGGATGTCTCTACATTGGATGGGTCCGGAGCCGCTGTGCAGGCACTGGCTTCTGAGGGTGTATTCAGACTTTCCGATGTTCGTATCAAACACGACTACTTCGTTAATGACTAGCTCTACGGACTTTCTCAGGCCCAGAGTTCGCACTATGCTTTGGAAACCGACCACCAAAGCACATTCTCAAGCTCCCATGCCACAGAAACAAATGCTTAGAATGACTGAAGTCCTTATTACTTTAATTAGGGGAAGCCAGCCTTCCCCCTCTAAAAGACAAAGAATTTATTTTCCTTCTGATTCTTCAGACCAGGAGTCTGATGACTCTGACCCCTGTGATTACCAGGGCATACCCTTACCTACCTATGAGGACTCTGATGCAGAGGATTCAATCCCCCCAGGACCTTTCATTCGGTGAACCTTTGCATACCTTGAGAGCATTTCGGCTGGGAATACCAGGACTTCCCTCAGTCCAAAAAGAGACTCCGGGGAATTTTTAGACTTGCTTCACCATAGGCCTCTAGCAACCCCCCCCCTGTCCTGGATGTTGTAGATGTCTTCATGGAATCCAGCCTTACCCTGATACTTTACCACCTGCTCCTAGAAAACCTGGCAGATGCTACAGAGTACCTGACTCTTATAAATCTCTCTCTAAAAATCCCACTGCGGATCCCGAGACCCAGAGACCCTTTTCCCAGGGGCCTAAAGGTATTAAGGCTTCTACAGCCAAAAACCCTACCCCTTCAGACAGGGATTCTAGGGCTCTAGACAGATGGGGTCAGAAGGTTTATACCTCTGCAACTCTTGCCATCAGGGCTTTAAATTGCCAGTTTCACATGTTGAAGTACCAGCAGCATATTCTTGGTCTAATTAAACAACAAATGTTGTTGATTCCTGACTGTGCAGAAAATAAGGACTTACAAGACTTACTGCATTCTACAAACCAAGGTTTTAAACATACTTTGCAGTGTGGTTTTGATGCCTTGGAAGCATCTTGCAGGGCTGCTGTTACTGGGTCTGTTCTAAGAAGGCATGGTTGGCTGAAGGAACAAATCTTGCCAGACCATGTCAATCCAAAACTACTTGATGTTCCATTAAACCAAGCATGTTTGTGTGACTCTAAAGCAGAAGTTCTTAAAAAGATGGAGGAAAAAGCTAAATCCATGTAAACTGTTAAAGATTTCTTACAGGTACAGCCACCTAGATTCAGTAGGCATTGGCCTTCAAAAAACTGGTGTTTTCCAGTCCCTTCCAGACCTTCTCAGCCCAAACCCAGGGGCAACAGACCATAAAGACTACAGTCTCAGGGTATGCACAGATCTAAACAATGGAGTGCTCCCTCCTCAGACTGGGAGTGGTAAGCCACCTCCCTATGGAAAAAGTTCACAATGACTTGTCCTTAATCCTTCCCAGCCATGCCCAAGTACTTGCACCCCTAGGAGGAAAACTCGCCCTGCATGCAAAAAACTGGGAGTATGTTACCCAGGACCGATGGGTCTTGAACATTGTATCCCAAGGATACAGATTATATATCCACTCTCTGCCAACCCCAAGCAGATTGCCAGACCTTCCTCCAAACCAGTGGACAGAGGCCCAAAAGCAAGTACTTTTCTCTTCTCAGTATCAGGGTTATTCACCATGTGCCAACAGAGCAAATGAGAATTTTTCTACTCCAGGCTGTTCCTGGTGCCTAGGAAAGAGAACTCTTGGCTCTCTATTCTGGACCTCTCATCCCTACACACCTTCCTGGTTGTACCAAAATTCAAAATGCTTACACTCCAGCAGCTTTTTACTATGCTAGCCAAGGACTCCTGGCTAGTCGCCCTAGACTTAAAAACGTTTATCTGCACATCCCCATAAGGGAATCTTGCAGGAAATATCTGCATTTCAGGGCAGGCTCTCTGCACTGTCAGTTCTCTGCACTTCCCTTTGGCTTATCTACTGCACCCAGGGTATTCACAAAGTGCCTGGCTCCAGCCACTGCTTACTGCAGGCAGATAAATATTCAAATTTACCCATACTTGGATGATTGCCTGATTCTGGCGGAGAGTCAGGAATTGCTACTTCAGCACCTGATGTTTGTAAAGAGACTCCTAATTTCTCTGGGGTATACCATCAACGAAAATAAATCACATCTGGTACCCAGCCAAAAGATTGCATTCCTGGGAGCAAGCTTGAACACAGCTTCCCAGATGGCATTCCTCACTCCAGAAAAGCAGGTTTATTTGACAGCTTATTTCAAACTACTGGCCACCCAAACTCTGATATCTGCAAGAAGAATACTGCAAGCCCTGGGGTTCATGGCCTCATGTATTCTACTGATTCCATATGCAAGAATGCATATGAGGAAACTTCAG
>NC_056726.1:1884759175-1884764175 GCF_019279795.1 Protopterus annectens
TTTCCAATATAGAAACAATATGTGTGATGTATACGATGTATATTACAATGTTTTTTTCATCTTCTGTTTGAGAGTCTGACCTAACTGACTGGTTGAAAAAGGCAGAATCTATACCAAATTTTAGAATGGGTTTGTATTTTGTACTGTGTGTATTTTTTAATTTCATCTCTTAAGTTCAATATTAAATCTAAAGGGTAACATTTCTTTACAAATAAACCACTGAGAAAGTCACATTCATGGTCAAAAACAGTGTTGTCAATAATCAGTCTAGACAATCTAATGAATTGTCCTTTTATAATTTTCTTTTTCATAAATTTTGGATGAGAACTATGGTAATCAAGATTATTATTGCGAAATTTTTCCTTTCTGTGAATATTGGAGGACAATTCAAGTATTACTGTTGAAACTGATGGAAACATCTAAAAACGAAACACTAGATCCTTTACCTGCAATAACAAAATCTAAAAAACCAATACTGTGTGACAAGGACTCTATGAAAGACTGTAAGTGAGAGTCGGAGCCATTCCATACGAAAATAATATCATCAATAAATCTATGTTAACATTGTACTCGTTCAAAACCAGGTAAATGGACGTAAGTGTCAACTTCCCATTCACTAAGAACAAGGTTAGCAAAAGCTGGGGCCATCTTTGACCCCAATACTACACCTCTGACTTGTCTCTAAATCTTTTGATTAAAATAAAATAAATTATTGTGGAGAAAAATAGCTATAAGCTGTTGTAGCATTTCAGTTTTGTTGTTTGAAAATTTAGCATACTTATACAAAAAATGTTTAATATAATTTAAACCTTCAGTGTGAGGTATGTTAGTATAAAGGGCAACAACATCTAGTGTAACTAGTATGCAATTCTTGTTGTCAAAAGTATTGTTAGAAAGAACATTCAAAAGGTCCCAATAATCTTTGGTATAAAACGGGGTGGCCTGAGCTACAGGATTTAAAATGTAATCCGTATACTCAGATATTTTCTCAGTTTTTGTTCTTTTGTTAGATATAATCAATCTAAAAGGTGGATTTGTGGTGGACTTGAATACCAAAACAGTTTGCCTAGACTGGGATTCAGTGTATTCATGAAAATAAACTCTTCTTTAGTGATGTTTAAATTCTTAAGTAAAGAGGTTAAGGTATCATCTATTCTGTTAAAAGCTGAATTAACAAAATCTAATGAAACTTGTTCATAAAAACATCGTCCTTAAGTAAGTCTTCAATTTTGTTGATGTATATGTTTTGATTCATTAATACTAGACCAGTGCCTTTGTCCGCTTTCATAATTCTCATATTTCTATCATTAACTAGGTCAAAAAGAGCTGTTTTCTCATTGTGATTAAGGTTAAACCATTTGTTTTTAGATGAGTCATTTGACAAAAGACTAACATCGTTTTCACATACTCTTAAAAAGGACAACAAGGTATTATTTAAAGGTGGATTAAATAAACTTTTCTTTCTTAAAACAGAGGAATCAACACCTAATCTTTTGGAAGTCAAATTATACCCAGTAGAACTAGCATGCTGAGAAGATCTAATGTCTACAGTACTGTGTACAGAGTCATTAGAAATGAAATTATCAACAGTGTCTCATTAGTCCACATACTACAGCATTGGTGTAATCTATCTACCAGTCACAGGGAAGTATTTTTTATAGCAGTTAAGACTATTTAAAGGTTGCAGTGTACTGCAAGTGCATTACAATTTGCTCTGATGTAGTTAGATTATTATCAATAGAGAACGAAAGCGCTCAGCAAATAACAGTGCTGGCTCAGCGTTTATTCATTGGATTTCTGTTTTTGTTTTTAACAGTACGGAAATTTTCAGTAGTATGTTTATTTCTTCCTAGTCTTCGGTTTTGTTTTCCCATATATATATTATATATATATATATATATATATATATATATATATATATATATATATATATATATGTGTGTGTGTGTGTATATATATATATATATATATATATATATATATATATATATATATGTGTGTGTATATATATATATATATATATATATATATATGTGTGTGTGTATATATATATATATATATATATATATGTGTGTGTATATATATATATATATATATATATGTATACATAGTTTCATAGTTTGGTACTAGGCTATCTGCCCTGGGGCGTTTATAAGCCTAGCCATAGTGATGTGGCTTTCGCCACCCCATGTAATGGTACAAAAGTGTACAGAATAGATTTAGAATACTGTGCCTCTGTCTAGTAGTGACACAGAGATGACCCCCGGGTTAAACCTACGATCTCCCATCCACTCGTCAAGATTTCTCTTGAAGAGAGTCAGTGAGGGGCTCTGCCTAACATGAACTGGGATTCTGTTCCAGAGTATGGGAAGCCTGTGACTTATGAATATGTCCCTCCAGCATGTCCTATTCATATTTGTGCTGAGGTTCAAATCTTTAGCTTTTGTGGTTCTGATAGATTTGGATTTTTTGAGGTGGAGCATGTCCATCAATTTCTGATTGGACATGGCCTTGTACGTCAGGCACAGATCACCTCTGAGTAGGCGGTATGCTGCTGAATAGAGTTTGAGTTTCTTTAGTCTGGCAGCATATTACATATGTTGGAGACCCTTGATCCTCTTGGTGAGGTACTTTTGGGGTCTCTCTAGCTGTTGCAAGTGCCGGGTGAGGTACATACCAAATGCGGCATTGTACTCAATCAAGGGCCTGATAAGGGAGGAGTACAGGGGCACAATGACCTCCTTTGATCTGGACGTGAATCCCTTCATGATAAGGTGGGCAAGGTAGAAAGTCTTTCTAATCACTTTGGCAACGTGGGTGTCAAATGAGAGGTCACTATCGACTTGGGTCCCCAGGTCTCCGATTACTTTTTCCGTACTCAGTGGGTTACTGCCTATGTGATAATTTGTGGGCACTTTGTTTTTCCCAAGGGGATGACTATACATTTTTTGGCATTTAGTTTAAGGCCATGACTCCGGCACTAGTTGTCCTTTTCAGTGAGGCCTTTCTGTAGGATGTGTGTGTCAGCTGGTGTATTGACTATGGCGGCTAGTTTGCAGTCATCTGTGAACTTTGTCAGCCACAACCCTCCCATGTTTGCTTTCACATCTGCGAAATAAATGCCGAACAAGAGGGGTCCCAGGACAGAGCCCTGTGGGACACCACTTGTCACTGGCTTTGAGTCTGACATGGCTCCAGCGATTTTGACTTGATGGGTTCTATCCTTTAGCCAGTTTGCCACCCATCTTGTGACATATATGGATTTACATTGAAGCTGTTGAGCTTGTCTTTGATGCCAGAGTGGGGTATTGTGTCAAAAGCTTTAGCCAAGTCCAGGCAGGCTGTATGGACTGCTTTGCCCTCGTCAATGGCTCTAGTGACTGTTTCGAAAAAGTCAACCAGGTTTAAAAGGCAGGATCTACCTCTCACAAAGCCGAACTGGGTGGGATCAAGTGTCTGTAAGTTCTCAATGTCTCTGTTTATTAGTTCCATAATGATTCTTTCCATAGCTTTGCAGACCAGGCTGGTTAAGCTTATGGGGCGGTAGTTACCAGGGTCAGTAGAGGTGCCTCCTTTGTGGAGTGGGACTACTGTTGCTGTACGCCAGTTTTCAGGTACATATCCTGTAGTAAGGCTAAGGTTAAATAGCATTTTTATGTGCGGGTTTAGCTCCTCTTGGAGTTCACGTACGCAACCAGGATACCATCAGGTCCCAGTGATGCTGTGTTTTAGCTTTGCTGAGGGCGGTTCTCACCTGGACATCTGAGATGACAGGAGGTTACATTCAGATGGGATAAGTATTTCTTCTTTTGGGGGTGAGGGAGGGAGAAATTTGCACTGAACCTGTCTGCCAGAATGTTGGCAATATCTGTGGGCTCAGTGTATTTTTGTCATTGTGAACTAACTCTGAACATATCTGAGGGTTTCCAGGTTTCTAACATAGCTGAAGAAGGCCTTATGGTTATCTTTAGTGTCCATAGCGATTTTTCTCTCAAAGTTGGCCTTGGATGTTTTTATGAGAGAACGTAGCTTTCTACTAGTGCTGATCAGAGATGCCTTCTCTTTATGGGATTTTGCTCTGTTGTGCAGTAGCTTCCTTCTTTTGTTATACAATTTGTTTATGGCTGGGGTCCACCAGATAGGACGCCTGCCCTTGGTGGACTTGGTGGAGAGGGTCTTGGTTTTGTTTGGGATTGCATGATCCATGCATTCTTGGAGATGTCCGTAGAAAGCATTTGTGAAGAATTCTGCATTGTGGGATGTGGTTTCCACTGTCCCAGTGGGCTTAAAGGATACCATCTCAGTTTTAAGAAGTGTAAAGTCGGCTTTTGAGAAGTTTTTCACTGTAGTCTTTTGTGTTGGGGGTGGAGGTTGGATATGTACATCCAGGGTGATTAGTTTGTGGTCATATCTCACTAGTGAAGGGTGTACTTCCGGTGTGGAGCACTTTGTCCCCGTGTTTGTGATGATCAGGTCTAGTATATTATCTCCCCTTGTGAGAGAGGTGACTAGCTGTTTCATTGCGTTTAAATTTATGAATTCCAGGAACCTTTGGGCTAGGGTGTTTGGGCTAGAATAATGCACCCAGTCTATGTTAGGGTAGTTGAAGTCTCCCAATATGATAGTGTTTGGTGAGACATTCATATCCTCCAATGTCTTCAGGAAGGCTGAGTGGGGTTCCTGAGATTGGGAGGGTGGTCTGTAACATGCTACCAGTTGTATAGCAGTTTTGCCTGGAGGTGTGGGTGTCCTTGATGAATATGGACACTCCCCCTCCCTTTTTGGTTTGGCCCGAGTTTTGGGGCCGAAAAGCATGATACGAGGTATAGCCTGGTTGCGCTGGGGTGCTCTCAGGAGCCTTGAACCAGGTTTCGTTTACTGCACACACATCTATGTCTTCCATACTGAGGAGTGCTTCCAGAGCCTGCATCTTGAGATTTAGACTTCTGGCGTTGAGCAGCATTACCCTTAATTTTTTTCCATTTTTGTTTTCTAAGGAG